>NC_045144.1:14378177-14588489 GCF_008831285.2 Nymphaea colorata
CAGTTTTTCTTTTGTTAGTTTGTTTGTTCCCTTTGATTTTAGGGTTCCCATCTGCTTTATTGTTGCAGGATTTCTTCTTCTCTCTAGTTTCCCAAATTGATGGCGCATTCTGGCGGAATTTCCTGCTCCCTGTTCATGTTGTATTGTCGTGTTTTGAGCTTTTTCCCTTTTCTTGATACATTCAGTTCTCAACTTTGATTTCCTGCTCCCTGGTATGTTCGTTTTTTTTTCTGTGAAAACTGTAACTTGCAATGCTTGAAATAGACTACTTGCTCCCTATTGATGTCGTGTTCTGTTATGTGTGCCTTTTTGTTAGGCTTCATTCCCCTGTGCTTCATACATGTTCCCTTGTCTGCTTCCATTTGATTTCATGTGTGGCTTTCTGTTAGATTCTCTTCCATTTGCTTCATAAGTGGAACACATGTGGTTTTGCATATGCCCTTGTCGAGTTTTCAGACATGTTCATTAATTTGATTATAACTTATAAGTTATGCACTATGTAGCTTACGATTGTTGTTGACTTGTTGTTATATCAATGTTGTTTTATGTTTTTCAAGTATATTTAAGTCACTTGCTTGTTTAATTATTATTGTTATGTTATAGTATGGCTGCCTCAAGTAAAGGGAAGGGAAGTACTTCTACACGACAAGTTCAAGTTGTGCATTGAGAGCTTCATTACAGTCACAAGAGGACCAACCACATAGCTAATTGACTGCCGTTCATCCTAATTTTCTCAGTCTGAGGTACTTAGCTTTCTATCTGATCGACTATTTTGGCAGAAAACTTATTGATGATGACTAAGGGCTTTGTGTCTAACGACTAACAATGTCATGCAGCATGTTGTTAGCATATGTATTAGAAAAGGAGGTGTAGATACTGGCCAAGGACACAATGAATGGTGTTTGCATCCCAAAATTTTCATTGGTTTTGGAGTGCTCTAGAAAAATAAGGTTTTGTTTTGAAAGAGGAAAGAAAGGGACTCGCCCGTCGGTACGAGGATCGACCGTTCCAGGCGCCTTTACCGGGGGTAATCAACCCAAGGACTATGTTTATCATTGATACATTTCGTTTTAACTTAAACATCTTTTTTATTCTATATGCGGTGTAGAAAATATTGAAAGTTTGGAGTTTCAAACTTTTGAAAAGGTTCTTGAAGAGTTGCTTGAAAATGTGAAATGTTTTGAGGAAAAAGTGAAACTAGTAAATATCATTTGAAAAACTTGTGAAAACATTTTGAAATCACTTTAGTGTTCTCTTAAGACTTTAAGTAGGTTTGAGATTTTGCTCTAATTTGGTTACCACCTAGCTAGAGCTCCATCCCTTCTTGCTTAAGTTCTTTTGGAGAGGTGCTTGTGATCATAAGTGAAATAAAGTGGGTGAGAATGCATGGATGCATTTACCCTATATGATTGAAAAAAATGTAAAACATTCCTACCACAACATTCATCTAATGTCATTCCTACCACAACATACATCTAAGATTTCGTTATTATAATTATTGTATATAAGAAGGAAAAGTTTTTGAAAAGGGATAGAGATTGTAGACCATCAAGCATGATTCCAATATTGGGTCATTGCTTGGTTTGTGGTCTTATTGAAGTTGGTAAATAGAAAGTTCATGAGATGAGAATGTTAAAAAGAATACAAGAGATAAAACACTCTTATGAAAGGAAAGAGAGATATAAAGAAAGACATGCATACATGTGTACATACCATCACATATACACATATATGAAAGTTTAAGAGAAAAAGATGTATTGATTCGAAGAGAAATAGAGATTTTAGAGGAAAAGAAAAATATCATACGCATATATGGGTATGAGAAATGTTATAAGAGAAGATATTTATCTTGAAAAGAGGAATAAATATTTGAAAGAGAGGAGATGGAGCACATGTACATACGTATTCATGCACATATGAAAATTTATAAAATAGAAGGTGAAAGCATAGAGAGAGAAATATGGGGCTCATCATGTTGGCATAAATGTATATAACATGTGTATACATCCATACCTTCACAAGATTAGAAAAATCAAGGAACAACTTAAAATTACCAACTTCAAATTTAATGTGGGCCGGAGGGAGCTTGGACTCATGCAAGAGTCTAAGCTAAGTCCCTAAGGCCATGTTAGAAGGTTCTTTTTGAAATGTTTTGGAAAATATGATTTATATAAGCATAGAATATTATTATTTAATTTGTTGTAAGGGATATATTTCTTCCACCATCGGGTATGAAAGAAAACAAGCAACATAACGAGGCACTCGTTAGGGTTCCTAATGTGATGATTAAGAAGGAAACTAGCGCAAAATGACATGAAAATGCATATTAACATGTACATTTTCGTGAGGGTTTATCCTGGGTTGGACAAGTCCCAACCTCAAAGATTAATATGAAAATAAAGGGTCCCCAAACCACACTCTCATTCCCGCCATACATTCACATGTAAGTAAAGAACCAAGCAACCATGCGTGCATAATTTATAGATAACATTCAAGGAATGAAAGAAAGAAAGAGAATGATGGAAAAAGCAAAGTTCAATTAGGAGGGAAGACATGATGTAACTATGAATTGATATACCACCTCATCTTCTCATGTTCCCGGTGCACTTGAGTATAGCCTTTTGACTCTAAAAGAGATTGAGAGCTAACTCTTTTGGCCATGGAGAAATGAGGAAGAGAGGAAAATAAGAGGAAACAAAAGAACAATAAGAATGTATTCATGAAAAGAAAGAACATGATTAAAATGAAAGATCATCTCATCTTTCCATGCTCCCGGTGCACTTTGAGTATAGTCCTTGTCTCTAAAAAAGATCGAGAGCTACCTTTTTTAGCCATGGGAGATGAAGATGAGAGAAAAAGAAAGAGAAAAACAATGTTATATTTAATAAAAGAGAAAACATGATTCAATCATGAAATGAAAGATCCTCTCATCTTTTCACACTCCCAATGCACTTGAGCATAGCCTCTTGTCTCTAAAAAGAGATTGAGGGCTATCTCCTTCGGTCATGGGAAGAGGAAGAAGAGAAAAAAATAAAATAACAATGACAAGACCATATTGAAGAAATGAAATAACAATAACAACAAAAATATATTCATTAAGGAAAAAATAACAACAACAAGAATATTGAAGAGAAGAAAGAGCAAGAAGATATTAATATAGAGAAACAACAAGAACAACAAGAATACTTGAAAGAGCATGATTTAATCATAAAATAAAATATCATCTCATCTTCTCATGCTCCGGTGCATTTGAGCATAGCCACTTGTCTCTAAAAAGAGGTTGAGTGCTATCTCCTTTGGCCATGGGAGATGAAGATGAGAAGAGAAAATGAAAATAACAACAAGAGTATGTTTAAGAAAAGAAATAACATAATAATAAGAAATTAATGAAAAGAAAGAAGAGAGAAATGAGAGGGATGAAGATTACATACCTCTAATGGGAAATGACTTAAGGAAGATGAACACCTTCACTTGAAGATCCCCTTTTGAATGAAGCTCCAAAAGTGCTTGCTCTAAGTTAAGAAGGAAATGAAAAGAGGAATAGGGAGAGAGAGAGAGAGCTCAAGAGAAACTCTAAGTCTTCAAGTCAGAATACACTAGAGTTTCTCCCAAGTACCAATCTTGCCCAAGAGGAAGGATATGGGGGTATTTATAGAGGATTTTGGAGCCAAAACCCAAAATTGAATTTTTTGACATCAAAAAGACTAAAATCACCCTCTAAAATGAGGTTTTTTGGTCAAAAGGAGGGCAAATCGGTCTTGTTTAAAAAAACTAAAATCACCCTCTAAAAGGAGTTTTTTTCAAAAGGAGGGGCAAATCGGTCTTGTTTAAAAAAAACTAAAAATCACCCTTTAAAAGAGGTTTTTTGGTCAAAAAAGGGGCAAATCGGTCTTGTTTAAAAAAGACTAAAATCACTCTCTAAATGGAGGTTTTTTTGTCAAAAGGATGGGCAAATCGGTCTTGCTTAAAAAAGACTAAAATCACCCTTTAAAAGGAGGTTTTTTGGTCAAAAGGAGGGGCAAATCGGTCTTGTTTAAAAAAAGACTAAAATCACCCTCTAAAAGGAGGTTTTTTGGTGAAAAGGATGGGTAAATCGTCTTGTTTGCCCAAAAAGACTAAAATCACCCTCTAAAAAAAAGGTTTTGGTCAAAAGGAAGGGCAAATTAGTCTTAAATGATTGGATTTGGATCTAAACTTGGGTTTTGGATCTAAAAGTAGTATTTTGGATTAATTTGTATCTGAAAGTTCTATTTTGGATTTAATTTGGATCTGAGAGTAGTATTTGGATTAATTTGGATCTGAAAGTTGTATTTTGGAAATCTTGTGCCTTAATTGAATTTCGCACTTGGATAAAACATCATAGTCATTCAGAAAAATTTGGGGTGATTACAGATGCCCCTCTTTGTTAATAAGCCGGTGTTAGCCGTGCTTAGTGACAAAGATAAACGCCACAAATTTTTCAAATAAGACATTTTCGTAAAGATGTTTCAGGTTTTACCCCCTTACCTGAATGGGTTGTTTGAGGCTTAAATTGCTGGTTTAACCCTTTGCCTGCATGAGTTTGCCCGATTTCAAATTCAGGTTTAACCCCCTGAATGGGTTGCCTTGACTTGCATCACAAGTTGAACCCTTTAACTGTGTGGGTTGCTTTGGCTAGCATTGCAGGTTTTAACCCCTTGCCTGCATGGGTTGCCCTCATATTGCAGGTTTAACCCTTTACCTGCACGGGTTGCTCTCAAGCCCTGAGCGATAAAATAAAAATAAAAATGCTCCAGTGTAATTGTCATGTTTTACAACTGGGAAAAATCTAGATTGAATAGTCGATGTGGAAACACAAATGTTTGACATTGATTGGAAAATAAATACAAGAGAACTAGGCATAAAATTTCTTGAGGTGAAGGGCATTAACAGGATCGGCAAGTTCCACCCCATCAGCATCAATTAGTCAGTATGAATTGTGGGGCAAAGCTTCCTTAATGACATATGGGCCTTCCAATTTGTTGCCCACTTGCCCCGTGGTCGTCCTCTCAGGTACACTGCAGATCGTAGGACCGAATCATTCACTTTGAACTGTCTCTCGATAACTGACTTGGCAAATGTCTGGCTACCCTTTGGCGATAAGCTTCAGCATGTTCAGCTGCTTTTAGCCTCTTTTCATCTAGCAAATCGAGTTGCATTAGCCTTTTTTGTTGATATTGAGTAAGAGGGAGCTCTATGAGAGAAGCGAACTTCAAAGCAGGTTTCAACACATGTAATGGTAGAACCACTTCTGTTCCATAGACTAGCTCTGCTGGAGTGGCATTTGTTGGAGTTCTCATAGTGGTGCGATATGCCCATAGAGCGTTGTGCATCTTTTCATGCCAATCTCTTCCAGTTTCTACTGTCCGTTCCAAGATGCGGATCAAGATCTTATTGGTAGCCTCTGCTTGTCCATTGCCTTGGGGATAATAAGGAGCTGAAAATGATGCGTGATGTGGTACTTGCTGCACAATTGCCTCATCTTTTCATTCTTGAAATGAGTTCCGTTGTCTGATACTATATCATGAGGGACTCCAAATCTGCAAAGAAGATTTTTGTGAATGAAGGACACTACATGACGTCCTTCCACTGTTCTGAGTGTGACAACTTCTACACACTTGGTAAAATAATCCGTTGCAGCAAGAAAATACTTATGGCCGTTAGAAGCTGCAGGGGATATCGGTCCGACTACGTCAAAGGCCCACATTGAAAACGGCCAAGGAAATGTCACAGAATGCAAGTGAGAGGCTGGGGCATGAATTACTGGAGCATGCAGTTGACATTCTTTGCATCTTTTGACAAATTGGTGACAATCTTTTTGCATGGTAGGCCAATAATACCCTGCTCGAATTATTTGTTTGGTGAGGGTTTGGTAACCAACATGGCCTCCACAATCTCCTCGATGTGATTCTTCGATTACTTTCTTTGCCTCATCTTCATCAAGGCACCGAGAGTATTCAGTGCTAAATCCACGTCTGTATAATACCCCTGCTAGGATAAAGTACCTTGTTGACATACGTTGTATTGCTTTTTGTTCATTTTTAGACATTTCAGTCGGGAATTCTCCGCTTTCAATGTACCTTTTGATGTCATGGTACCAAGGCATATTCCCTCCTTGGATATGATGAACATGCGCCATCGTTTCAAAAGCAGGGTGTTCTAATCTTCCAATCTCAAAAGAACGGATTGCTTCATTGGTTCGAAAAGTGATGGTCGATCCTAAGCTCGCGAGGCCATCTGCAATAGGGTTACCTTCTCTCTTTACGTGAGCTAATTGTACTTCTTCGAATTGACAGATTAAGGAGGTAGCAATTTCTTGATATGGCACCAACTTTTCATCTTTGACTTGCCATTCTCCATTCACTTGATTTATAATAAGCTGAGAGTCGCCGAAGGCATTCACTCTTTTCACTTGAAAACTCAATAAAGAACGAAGTCCTTGTATGAGGGCTTCATATTCGGCCATGTTATGGGTACATAGAAAATCAAGTTTCAAAGAGTACGGGATCATTTCGCTTTCTGGAGTGATGAGTAAGATGCCTATGCCTGCTCCCATCACATTTCTGGACCCGTCAAAGTACATCTTCCATGTCGGAACCATTTCCAATCTTAGTACATGTTCATCTAGAAACTCATCATTTGTTCTGATTTCTTCGTACTGAGGGAAGTCTGCTAACTGATCCGTAATTGTTTGTCCTTTGATTGACTTTTGAGACACATATTCAAGATCATATTGCATCAACAGAACTTGCCATTTTGCGATACGCCCATTAAAGAATGGTTGTTCTAAGATGTACTTGAGAGGATTTAGTTTGGAGAGTATCTTGACCTCACAAGCTAATAAATAATGTCTCAACTTCTGACACATCCAAACCAATGCCAGACAAGTTTTCTCTACTGGAGAGTACTTCTTTTCGTACTGAACAAAAGTCTTGCTAATGTAATAGATTGCATATTCAATGCGACTTCCTTCCTCATATTGTGCCAAAAAGTCGCCACATGCTGACTCATTCACTGTGATGTAAAGCAGCAGTGGTCTACCCAACGTTGGTGGTTTTAGAATTGGTGGATTTAGAAGGTATTTCTTGATCCTTTCGAATGACTGTTGGCATTCAAAACCCCATTCAAACTTGACACCTTTCCTCAGTAGCTGGTTGAATGGCTCGCTTCTCATGGCCAGATTGGAAATGAATCGTCTGATGGATTGGATTCGTCCTTGCAAGCTTCGCAACTCCTTGATATTGGTAGGTGGTGGCATATCGATTATTGCCTTAGCTTCTGTAAGATCCATTTCAATTCCCTTCTTACTGACCATGAAACCCAACAGTTTGCCTGACTCAACCCCGAACACACATTTTTGAGGATTCAGGCGAATCTTGTACTGTAAAAGCCTCTCGAATACTTGGGCAAGAGTTTCAATGTGATCTTCTCTTGTCTTGGATTTGATCAATATGTCATCGATATATGCATCCATGATTTTATGCATCTGGTCATGGAAGATGGCGGCCATAGCTCTTTGATAGGTTGCTCCAGCATTCTTCAACCCAAATGGCATTACCGTGTAACAAAAAGTACCCCAGTGTGTAGTAAAAGCGGTCTTAGGTTGATCTTTGACTGCTAATTTGATTTGATTATATCCCGAATATCCATCCATGAAAGAAAACATTGCATGGCCTGCAGTACTATCTACCAATAGATCAATGTTTGGAAGAGGATAATCATCCTTCGGTGTGGCTTTGTTCAAGTCTCGAAAGTCGATGCACAACCTAACTTTGCCATTTTTCTTGGGGACCACCACGATGTTCGCCAACCATTCGGGGTAATCGATGGCACGAATGAATTTTGCCTTTAGCAAGTCCTCTAGTCCTTCTTTTACAGGGCCTTCTAGTCGAGGGTCAAGCTTGCGCAATTTTTGCTTAATCGGCTTGCAATTAGGATTTAAGGGCAAACGATGTTCGACCAATTGGGGGTCTAAGCCTGGCATATCTTCATAAGTCCAAGCAAAAGCTTCTTGGTTACTTATAAGAAAGTCCACCAATCTTTTCTTCTCATTCACTGACAAACTGGTGCCAATTTGAAGAATTTTAGGATCTTCACTGGTTTCAATATTAATTTCTTCAATTGGATCATTCACCAAAGATGAGGGATGTTCTTGTTTCTGAATCTGAGTGAATTCTGGTAATTCTGACTCGGGTATTGCCATAGGTTCCATTTCACCGACTGCTTGTTCGATAAATGCTTTCTGGGGGACTTTCGTGGAAAAAGAATAAACTGAGACATATTGAGTTCCGACATCCTGTAAAGAGGATAAAGGAAAGAGTTGGACGAAATTGACAACAAAAAATTACTTGCATTTGCATATATATAAAAAAAGGTTCTTAGTTCATAGAATGGGTTCTCTCATAAGACGAGACAAAAAGATGTTGAAAATTACAAAATTCATGGGAGGATTTTGAAACAAAAGTGAATACTATTAGCCCCCAAGATCTTCTTCAAATTCCTTCATGATATCCCAGTCCTCTCATGTTCATCTGAAAAGAGATGCTAATCGGTTGCAAGATGCCATCTTCATTTTTCCCAAGGCCAGTGAATGGACGGTAGCCACCTTTCAGAAGCAACTGAAAACCCTTGGGGTTTTTCATGAAATGAACATACAATAGGTGTTCTTGGTAACTTTCACGATTGCTTGAAATAGTATAAGCATTCCCAGATGGTTCCTCTATCTCCATGTTCTGCATCCATTCTTCCAAAGGTCTGTCCTTTGTTGTTCTTATGCTCGGTACATCTACCGGATCAATTGGCCTAGGGAGCATAGGTTGCATCAACCTCTTGACCGGATCCTCAGCACGGACAGTGATGACTGATGGACCAAAATTCCATTTCAGGCATTGATGAAGAGTGGATGGGATCCCTCGTACTTGATGGATCCAAGGTCGTCCCAAAAGTAGGTTGTATGATGGTGGTACATCTACCACATGAAATACAATACAATGGCTAGTATTTTCAATTATCACATTCATGTCGAGGGTACCTTTGCTGTTTATGCCTCGGCCATCGTATCCGTAGATCTTGGTATTATCAGAACGATATTTGTTTTCACGAAACCCCAATGTTTTAGCCGTGAGATTATGACAAATATTCAAACCACTTCCTCCATCAATCAAAACATGTGGCACCGTCATCCCATTGACCTGAACAACGATGTAAAGAGCATCTTCATGGAAATATCCCCATTTTGAGAGGTCTTTTTCTGAGAAGGTAATTGACTGATTTTTAGAAGCTTGAATCGAGTCTCCCTCATCCATACGTTCTTCCAAGGGGAGGACGTCCAAATAGCATAGATCTTCATCTAAGGAGTCATTTGATGATTCATCGCCTTGTAAGATAAAAGTCTTTGGAATCATAGGAAGTTTCTTGGGCAAACTTTCTATCCTGCCATTCATCATAGCAATGAAATCTAGAGGTTCCTTACCTTGGTCTACCACCATGGCTTTGTGTGAGCTGCTCCCAATATAAGGTCGAATGTGCTCTTGTGGATGGTACGGAAGTGGAGTGCCTATAGTGATCATGGCCACTGCCGCCTTTCCGTGGTCAGGGAATGGATTCCTTAGTATCTCAGGGGTGTTATCATCACAAATCTTGAGATCTTTGTCGATGAAGTCTTGAATAATATTTTTGAGGACAAAACAATACTCAGTGTCATGACCAGGGGTACGATGAAACTTGCACAGTTTTTCTTTATTTCCTCCCATCATTTTTGGAGGCTCTGATACTTTTGGCAAGACGATAGTTCCTTTGGCGAGAAGGTATTCCAGGATCTTCTCTCGAGACTGGCTCAAAGGAGTGAATTTCCGGTCGTAGCTCCAACCTGGGTGTTTGTTTTTCCTTTCATCGTCGCCTTTGAGAAACTGCGTGTTCTTCTTGAAACTGACGTCCTTGTCATACTTGTAGTTATTGCCATGGTCCTTTCTAATGCCAGCATTGGCTATGAAGTGTGCGGGCAACTGTGTCCTTCCTCCTTTCTTTCCATCTTTTTTGTACTTAGGAGCAATAATTCCATCAAAATCTCCTTCCTCAATTCCTTCTTCTATCGAGTTTGCTTGTTCAATCAACTCAGCAAAGGTTTTGATTGGGGCATTGCGGATGAGACTTTTCAAGGGTTGGGCAAGATTTTTCCTAATGAGTGACAAGGCTTGTGTCTCAGAAATGGGCTCCTTCATCTTATTGCATTGCATTCTCCATTGTTGGATGAATTCTCGAGCCTTTTCTCCCTGTTTCTGACGAAGACTGCAAATGGTACTGAGGGTTGGAGCCATGGGAGCATTTTGTTCGAATCTTTCAACAAACATGTTAATCAACTTGTCAAACTCCTTCAGCTCGATTGGATTGATATTTTCTTTATACCATTGTGCGGCAATGCCTTCAAGACTTCTTCGAAAATATCGGAACAAAGCTCTGTTATTTGTCCGAATTTTGTAGCAATCATTGAAAAAGGTTGAAAGATGAACGTGTGGACAAGTGGTTCCATCATATCTGATGAATTCTCTGGGCAAGCCTTTCACGTCTTCGTCTCCTTCAATGCCAAGGTAGTAGTCCTCACATGAGTATAAACGTTTCCCCTTCCCCCTAAGCTCAAGATTTTTCATTCTTTTCTCCATTTCGTAGAATCTGCGCTTAGTTGGACTTTCATCATCACTTGATTCGACCAATTCTGGCTTGGTCTTTTTCTTCTTGCCCTTGATCTCCTTTACTTTTTCTTCAGAACTCTCACTGTCTGAGCTGCTGCTAGTGATGTATTTCTTTGTCTTTTTTACTTTCTTGGTAGGTTTTCTCTTCCTTTTGGGCTTCTCTTCTGAACTTTCAGTAGTGATAGGACTGGGTGAGCTGTTTTCTATCATAACATCTTTTCCTTTTTTATTTTTCTTTGTTGTCTTTTTCTTTTTGAGAGAAAACAGTTCGGGTTTTTCTTCCTTACTAGTTGTCGAATCTGAACCCAAATGGTCTTCATCCTGATTTTCAACAAAAGACTTGTTTTTTTTTCTTTCCTTTTTGCTTGGCAGTCTTTTCATTGTTCGGCTCTGGAGTAACCATCAAGGCCTTTTGCTCTTCTTGCTCTTTCATGAATCGCTCCATGAACAAACGGAACATATAGTAAGCTTCTGGCTCGATTGCTAGGAGGCCAAGTGTTTCTGGACGGAGTTCAGAGGATGAAGCCTCGTTTTGAGGAGTCTGCTTAGCTTGCGATCTAGTTTCAACCATCTTGTTGGCTTTCAAGTATTCACCTTATGACATAAGAAAATAGAGTTATTGGACGGAAATGATGACAAAATGAAGGTTCATATTGCATTACAAGTTTTTAAAAGTTACATCCAAATATACTAATAAAGATGACAACGACAGAAGGAATACAAAGTTGACAACATAAAACTTTTTAGGGAAGGATGGATGGTGGTCGGTTGGCAGCCCACCACTCAGCATATTCCTTCTTCACCACTGGGCCTATGAACCAAGTGTATGATATTTGTGTCTTCCATTCTTGTCGAGCTACTGCAAACAATGCTATCCATTGAGGAGAACTAAGGTCAAATTCGGGAATAGCTCCAATTGGTGCATGCACAGAGACCATCTTCTGCCTTTGAGAGAACTGTCTCATACATCTATCAGCACAATAATCAACTATGAAGTAAGGGCCCAAGAGTGTGGTATGCCCATGATGATGGTGAGTGTATCGGGGTAGGCTCTGCCGACGATCACAATAATCCCAAATGATATCTCCTTCATTCAATTGCTCGATCAAACGACGGTATTGCTCCAAGGTTGTCAATGATCCATCAGTGTTTCTGAATAGACTGGCTTGGGGTCCCGCATGTTTGAGGAACCACAATTGTAAAGCATATGTGCATCCTTCTATGAAGTCGATATCTCCAATGGTAAAGCGGGTGAGTCCTCGGTAAAGGAAGGCTAAGGCTGTCATTGCTACTGACAAGTGTCGGGTCCCTCTATGCCCCCATACTCGAAAAAGTTGGGCAATACGGACATCTAAAAGGTCACTTCCATTGGTAAAAAGGGTCACTCCTACTGTGCAGAGCATCATACAATGTTTAATTCTCCCTATGGCTTTTCGAGGTAGGGTAGAAGGTTCAACATAGGTTCCAAATTCTTCATACAAATTTTTCATGTTGATGCTTTGATTTTCATGGTTTTCTACTAAAGGCCAAGTTTTCCGTCCAGTAAAGTGAGCAATGAGGTCATTTGCATTGACCTTGGTTGGGTTCATAAGGAATTGTTTTTCCAATAGATCATTTGGGTCACAAGTTGGGGTAGGGAGGTCTAGTATTTCGGTAAATTCATCTAGTAATATTGTCATTTCTCCCCATGGAAACCAAAAAGAGGAGGTCCTTGGGTTCCAACGCTCGGCGATTGCATGTACCAAATTTCCATTAACTGACTGCATTCCTCCAGCTGCCACTGTCTCTAGCCCACATTCTTCAAAGTAAGAAGGAAACATCCGAGAGAAGGTGGGATGCCAAGTCCGATACCATTCGGGAGCCAAAGGTTGAGACTCAAGAGAAATGTAGGTGGACCGTTCGGGACCTTCCCCAAAGAGGATGTGATCATAAGGGAATGTGACACCACGTTGGAAAGAATACATCTTGAATGATGACTCTAAAAGATAAAAATTGAATTAGTGGAAAACATTGACTAGGTTGACAAAGACAATATGAGGTAGATGTGTGGAATGAGGTTGCAAATCATCACATAAGGTTTCACGCACATCAACATCTATCATGAAATAATTTTCTTTTTTTTTAGAAAATTGGGTATAGGAACCTAATTGAGATAATTTTGTGTCACGATAATCCGATATCAAGTTATGCTTATATACCTTAGCCAAATGGCTTAGTACGAGCATAGATTCTTCCTTAGGCAACTAAGGGTAGAGTTCATCAACTTCTTCTTGATCACTCGTCGATATACCATAAATTACCACTCATGGTACTAACGAGGGGGCGTTCCCGCCCAAGGTGTGGTCTAGTTGTAAGGCTTAGTCTTGTGCTACCGCCAAAGACCAAGCCCGGCAACACGATGACCGGGACAAATAGGTATGAGGAATTTTGAAATATGAGAAATCATATAAATTGAGTTGTCTCTAATGCAATGTTGCCTAAGTTTGAAGATTAAAATAGAAGAGCAAACATGGCTTTCAAACAACTCCTAAATTGAGAAGGGTGGTATGTGATCATAAATATGTGTGAACATGATTGATCATTCTCAATTAGTCCTATGTGCAAGAAAACATTCACAATCATCAAATAATGAAATGAAATGCCAATAGGGTCGACGCCAAAATAGGGGACATGCTTTATCATTGGCAATACATGAGATGTTCAAATTAGTGAAAATGCATCAATAATCATAGCCAAACGATGACGGGTCCCATCACGGTCGCCATCTGTTTGCATCTCAAAATTTTCATTGGTTTTGGAGTGCTCCAGAAAAAATAAGGTTTTTGTTTTGAAAGAGGAAAGAAAGGGACTCGCCCGTCGGTACGAGGATCGACCGTTCCCGGTGCCTTTACCGGGGGTAATCAACCCAAGGACTATGTTTATCATTGATACATTTCGTTTTAACTTAAACATCTTTTTGATTCTACTACCGGGGTAATCAACCCAAGGACTACCACAACATTCATCTAATGTCATTCCTACCACAACATACATCTAAGATTTCGTTATTATAATTATTGTATATAAGAAGGAAAAGTTTTTGAAAAGGGATAGAGATTGTAGACCATCAAGCATGATTCCAATATTGGGTCATTGCTTGGTTTGTGGTCTTATTGAAGTTGGTAAATAGAAAGTTCATGAGATGAGAATGTTAAAAAGAATACAAGAGATAAAACACTCTTATGAAAGGAAAGAGAGATATAAAGAAAGACATGCATACATGTGTACATACCATCACATATACACATATATGAAAGTTTAAGAGAAAAAGATGTATTGATTCGAAGAGAAATAGAGATTTTAGAGGAAAAGAAAAATATCATACGCATATATGGGTATGAGAAATGTTATAAGAGAAGATATTTATCTTGAAAAGAGGAATAAATATTTGAAAGAGAGGAGATGGAGCACATGTACATACGTATTCATGCACATATGAAAATTTATAAAATAGAAGGTGAAAGCATAGAGAGAGAAATATGGGGCTCATCATGTTGGCATAAATGTATATAACATGTGTATACATCCATACCTTCACAAGATTAGAAAAATCAAGGAACAACTTAAAATTACCAACTTCAAATTTAATGTGGGCCGGAGGGGAGCTTGGACTCATGCAAGAGTCTAAGCTAAGTCCCTAAGGCCATGTTAGAAGGTTCTTTTTGGAAATGTTTTGGAAAATATGATTTATATAAGCATAGAATATTATTATTTAATTTGTTGTAAGGGATATATTTCTTCCACCATCGGGTATGAAAGAAAACAAGCAGCATAACGAGGCACTCGTTAGGGTTCCTAATGTGATGATTAAGAAGGAAACTAGCGCAAAATGACATGAAAATGCATATTAACATGTACATTTTCGTGAGGGTTTATCCCGGGTTGGACAAGTCCCAACCTCAAAGATTAATATGAAAATAAAGAGTCCCCAAACCACACTCTCATTCCCGCCATACATTCACATGTAAGTAAAGAACCAAGCAACCATGCGTGCATAATTTATAGATAACATTCAAGGAATGAAAGAAAGAAAGAGAATGATGGAAAAAGCAAAGTTCAATTAGGAGGGAAGACATGATGTAACTATGAATTGATATACCACCTCATCTTCTCATGTTCCCGGTGCACTTGAGTATAGCCTTTTGACTGTAAAATAGAGATTGAGAGCTAACTCTTTTGGCCATGGAGAAATGAGGAAGAGAGGAAAATAAGAGGAAACAAAAGAACAATAAGAATGTATTCATGAAAAGAAAGAACATGATTAAAATGAAAGATCATCTCATCTTTCCATGCTCCCGGTGCACTTTGAGTATAGCCTCTTGTCTCTAAAAAGAGATCGAGAGCTACCTTTTTTAAGCCGTGGGGAGATGAAGATGAGGAGAAAATGTAGAAAGAGAAACAATGTTATATTTAATAAAAGAGAAAACATAATTCAATCATGAAATGAAAGATCCTCTCATCTTTTCACACTCTCAATGCACTTGAGCATAGCCTCTTGTCTCTAAAAAGAGATTGAGGGCTATCTCCTTTGGTCATGGGAAGAGGAAGAAGAGAAAAAAATAAAATAACAATGACAAGACCATATTGAAGAAATGAAATAACAATAACAACAAAAATATATTCATTAAGGAAAAAATAACAACAACAAGAATATATTGAAGAGAAGAAAAAGAGCAAGAAGATATTAATATAGAGAAAGAACAAGAACAACAAGAATACTTGAAAGAGCATGATTTAATTATAAAATAAAATATCATCTCATCTTCTCATGCTCCCGGTGCATTTGAGCATAGCCTCTTGTCTCTAAAAAGAGGTTGAGTGCTATCTCCTTTGGCCATGGGGAGATGAAGATGAGAAGAGAAAATGAAAACAACAACAAGACTATGTTTAAAAAAAAGAAATAACATAATAATAAGAACATTAATGAAAGAAAGAAGAGAGAAATGAGAGGGATGAAGATTACATACCTCTAATGGGAAATGACTTAAGGAAGATGAACACCTTCACTTGAAGATCCCCTTTTGAATGAAGCTCCAAAAGTGCTTGCTTTAAGTTGGAGAAGGAAATGAAAAGAGGAATAGGGAGGGAGAGAGAGAGCTCAAGAGAAACTCTAAGTCTTCAAGTGAGAATACACTAGAGTTTCTCTCAAGTACCAATCTTGCCCAAGAGGAAGGATATGGGGGGTATTTATAGAGGATTTTGGAGCCAAAACCCAAAATTTGAATTTTTTGACCTCAAAGGACTAAAATCACCATCTAAAAGGAGGTTTTTTGGTCAAAAGGAGAGGCAAATCGGTCTTGTTTAAAAAAAGACTAAAATCACCCTCTAAAATGAGGTTTTTTGGTCAAAAGGAGGGGCAAATCGGTCTTATTTAAAAAAGACTAAAATCACCCTCTAAAAGGAGGTTTTTTGGTCAAAAGGAGGGGCAAATCGGTCTTGTTTAAAAAAAGACTAAAATCACCCTCTAAAAGGAGGTTTTTCGGTCAAAATGAAGGGTAAATCGGTCTTGTTTAAAAAAGACTAAAATCACCTTCTAAAATGAGGTTTTTGGGTCAAAAGGAGGGGCAAATCGGTCTTGTTTAAAAAAGACTAAAATCACCCTTTAAAAGGATGTTTTTTGGTCAAAATGAGGGGCAAATCGGTCTTGTTTAAAAAAAACTAAAATCACCCTCTAAAAGGAGGCTTTTTGGTCAAAAGGAGGGGCAAATCGGTCTTGTTTGCCCAAAAAGACTAAAATCACCCTATAAAAAGGAGGTTTTTGGTCAAAAGGAAGGGCAAATTAGTCTTAAATGATTGATTTGGATCTAAACTTGGGTTTTGGATCTAAAAGTAGTATTTTGGATTTAATTTGGATCTGAAAGTTCTATTTTGGATTTAATTTGGATCTGAGAGTAGTATTTTGGATTTAATTTGGATATGAAAGTTGTATTTTGGAAATCTTGTGCCTTAATTTGAATTTCGCACTTGGATAAAACATCATAGTCCTTCAGAAAAATTTGGGGTGATTACAAATGGTTGGCTACAATTCCACGCACTCCAGATGTAATTTCAATGTCCTTTGTGCCTATTTAATACGTAAGTGATTAATCATCTACTTATTGAAGTTTCTTGCTGGTTTTACCAAAATCTGTAACCACTTATATTCACTAATTACATGCGGCAGCAATAGTGAGTTTCCTTTACTCCAAGGAATGCCTTTATTTCTGCTAATTGGTAGCCTATCTTTTTAGTGAGACAGTAACCTTTTACTTTATTGTTCCTAATATTTCCAAGATAAGCCACAGCTAAATTGGTCTTGTATATACAATCAACACCACTTTTTATGGTATGTACAATTAGATTTGTTGAACCGGTACCATTTTCCAAGTGTCTACTTCTTATTTTCGGGTTTGGCAAAATGTAAATGCCTCTTTAAGGTATTCCTGGAGGTTGACATCTTTCTTACTTCATTTTAGCTCTATCATCGATCTTCCAAACACATTTTCTTACATTTCATTGCCCAAGGCAACACATACAAATGGAACATTGTGAATTGATTTTGACCAGTTTTATTACCTTTTATTGTTGAAAGTTGATATCCTTCTTATGGTGTTCGTTTTTCTGCAGTTGTTTGAGTTCTTTCTCACTATTGTTGGTGATAGGAAGCTGAGTAAGGTAATGGTTTTTATTTTTTTGCTACTTTGGTACAAATGATCAGTTATCACTAAGCCATGCTGAATCATGTCTAAAATTGTAAGTGTCTTTTGTTTTTTGGGTCATGGTTTTCTCCAGGTTGTTCAGGGAAATGTTAAGGAGCTGTTGTATTATGCTGTTGCTTTTCTGCAAATGACTGAAGAGCAGGTAGGTTTTGATCTCACAAATGCATCCATATTCTATACTTTACTCAAAGATCCAGTAAGAGATGACAAGACTATCAAGGTTGGTTGAATATATAAGTGTTTGATATTACCTAAAGATGGTTGCTAATCTCTTGTGTGGGTAGGTGTGGGATGCGGTTACTGGTGCTAAACAATATACGTTTGAGTCATGAAGCTCCTGTTTAGGCACTTGCTTCAAAAGCGTATGTTAATCGACATACCCTCAAAAGGGTGCTGAAAGGGTATGGCACCTGAGTGCTTCAGGTATGTTTTTTGGAATCGTGAGATGCAGATTGTGCCATAAATTTTGCTTTTTCATATTAAATTCTCATAATACCTTTGGAATGTTTTTTCTCCTCCCCTAATGCTTTTTTTTTACTTTGTTTCAGGTTGATTGCTTCCATGCTCTACGAAGAAGTGATCCACCATTTGTCTCTTCGGCATCTTTCCTGCAACAAGGATTATCTTCATTTGTACGATAACTATAGCTTGGTTAATTATGTTGTTACAAGTTGATTATGATATCTTCACATTCTTTATTTTCATATTATATGGCTTGAAGATGATTCTATTATTTATATTTTATTAAGCTCATTCATGTTGTGCGTCTGGTTTTATAATTTCTGTTTCTATCAGATGGAAGAAATAAAAAATATTCCAAATGTAGTTTCATCGAAAGGGTATGTTAATCGAGCCTTAAACGAGCTCGATAAGGATATGAGTAATAATCGAGCTCACGAGCCTTAGTCGAGCTTCACGTATCCGAGCCTTAGTCGAGCTCACGGTCGAGCTCGAGCTCAACAAGTATGGATGAGTCAAGTAAACGAGCTTATCGAGCTTAATCGAGCCGAGCTCGAGCTCGACAATTGACTATCGAGTCGAGTTCGAGCTAGGATAGTCGAGCTATAATCGAGTTCGAGCCGAGTCGAGCTCATGTCTTACTTAGTCGAGTCGAGTTCGAGCTGACCGAGCTCGGGCTCGACTCGCTCGTGTTCAGCCCTATATAGAGCAAAAGACCGTTGGGATCAAGTCATAACTCTCAGCGGGTATTTGGACAAAAGAAACAATTTGTGTATGTCTCTGTTTCAAAAATTGCAGTAGATTCATGAAATATAGTTCTATGAATCTGCTTTAATTTTATGGTAATGAATAGTTTGTCTAAATGCCATTTATGGGGTTATTCGGCAATGAGTCAAATTGTAACAACTATTCCATGAATCAACATTATAGATTGATGAAACCCTATAATATGGTGTTTAATTTTATAGAACAGTTTGTTACTATTTTCATCGTGAAACCGGCCTTATTATAACCCATTAATTTGTCCGTACAAGCTGCATAGTTGAGGCTCAGTGAATGGTTGTGACTTTAATATTTGGCTTAGTCGTCATTATATTTCTACTAGTTCTGAAACTTGACCTCTCAACATTGCATACCAAGCCGATACGCACACGCACAGGGTTTTAACAACATTGGTCTCTTGTCTCGCCACTAATTTTAGTGCACATTTGAATGACACCTTAAAATAGATTTTTAGAGATAACATGTCATTTTGTCCCCAAAAAGACCGTTTTGGTGTGTTTGCCTTTCAATCAAAATCAATCTCGATTTTGCAAAAGGTTGTCCTCGAAGGAAGTGGATAACCTCCAAAACACAAGTTCTTGCAGCTCACATTATCAGAAATCATAAATTATTTTAAAAAAAAAAAAGTAGGTGCCCCGGTAAGTCTCGTGCTTCCATGTAGCCCTTAAGTTTATTTTTTTCTTTGCTGAACGACCCATGAGAAGAAAACCATGTCTTTGACAGAATTTTATTAATACACATATATGCAAGAGTGGAGCCTGACACCTTTATGAAATTTCAAAAATAACTTCCATAAGATATATTTCTTCTGCTAGTTAAACAGTAAGTTGTTCGTGATCCAACGGTAGAGCCAGGATTTTGTTTTAGGAGGAGGCATAATCAGTAAAATACGAAAAAAAAAAATTATGTAGACCACCAGTAATTTTTCAAAAGCTTTACAACTGCTAAATTGAAAACTCTGGTAATTTTATTTTGTTCCTCAGAAGCTGAGTTTGTGTGGTCTGGCGGAGGAGGGGGCCGCTCCCCCTGGCTACACCCGTGGCTTGATATTGATTAATAACACCATTTAATGTAACATCAAACATCACCTTCCATAAGAATTCTTCTATTAACTAGTAAATTAATGCCACTAGACATGGCACCATATATATAGTCTGTAACATTATTGATGATCAATATTATGCATCATGTTTTGCCCTTGTTCGAATTAAATGAGAAAATATAGATGTTGCCTATTCTCTATTAATTTTTCAAGTAATTTGGTCTCATATACAGCTATGACTTAAAGTAATTTTTCAAGAATTTTCAAGTAATTTCAAACACTTTCACTTTTAGAAACTGTTTTTTTCATTCTTAAAAGTCTTTTTCGCTATTGTAGTACTTGTGTTTAAATATAATATTTCATATTAAGTTTATATAAAATGGGCTCCTTTCTAAGCCCAACAAGTTGTTAAATTTACTGATTTGCTGATATATATAGTTGAATTGATTGTGAATCGGCTAAAGATATGCAAAATTTGTTATCTGAAAAAGTATATATTTAATTTAGAATGCATAATTGAAAGAATTTTGAGGAACAGTTAACAGCTGAAGAGTAACAGTTTTGAATATTCCTCCACCAAATCAAGTTAGGATTGGATTGGAATTGAACAATTGATCAGTATTGGCGCTCGAGAGAACTCGCTATGCACCATTAAGCTTTTAACAGAATCAAGAACATTTCAAAAAGAAAAGAGAACTGTAGTTTTTTGCATAAGCGTCAGCTAGAGTTTGGCTGGCCAGGAACTGTGCTCGAGCGCATCTTGGAGGTGAAAAACCAGCGAAGATCGAGCGCCAAGGTGGAGCTTCGCTTCTCTTGATCGGCACTTTCACCAGCCCTCGGCATTTCACTTTTTGAAGAATCCATGAAAGGTGTGGTAGTAACCTGGGAAGTGGACACCATAATTCGGGAGTGGAAGTACCAATGTGATATTTGTGAACCACATTCCACAAGAATCCCTCGTGAAGTTCTCTTTTTTTCCACTAAAGTAGGAACGGTAGCTTGGAAATGAAGTTCTCCGTCACTTTTATGATGGGCTTTTCATGTGTAAACGTACACAAACTTTCAGAGTTGCCGCCGGTTATATGTAAGTCCAGCTCCTTTTGGGGCTGGGCATATGTAGGGCTCGGCACCACTGTTCCTGACCACAGTCGAGGCCCAGCGCATCAACCCGGCCAATCTCCACCACTATAGGGGCCGAGGTAGGTGTGGACTACATGGGGGGTGTACTCCATAGAGCCCACTTTAAAACCTTGTTTTTAATGATTGGGTTTGGGTAGATTTGGGTTCAATTATATATATCAATTCCACAAAACTTGGGTCATTGTCCCAAGGTCAATTGAAAATTTGATGTCCATATATTTAGTGTTATATTATGTAGACAAAAAATTGTCTTTCTCTTCGCCCGTGCATCATTACCTGTGTTTCTAATTATTAATATGAGCGTTTGATTTTTCAGAAACATTGGCCAATCATTGGGACAGTTTTTCTCCCGGCCTGTTGGTAGGAGACTGCGTGATGCATGTAACCAGCTTCAGTCTACATAGTTTTCCTTAATCCTGTGTGTAATGATCTTCACTTTCGCACCTGGTTAAGAGGTTCCACTAGATAACTTTAATTATGCTAGAAGATGACACATCTTCCTTTATTTTTAGCAACAATATGATCATGATCTAAGGGATTACAACGATTCTTATCATTATTTTCATTTTTATCGTTTATCTTCTCGATTTCCTTGCTATCATCCTTGATAGTGATGCGTAGATCCTTCCTTGTGTGTGGAAGCCAGCTTGTGTTGGCTGCTACCTTAATAAATATAGATAAATTTGCCAACTAACTATACTACTGTTGACCATTTAACAATGAGAAGCGTACAAAGAGAGAGGTAAATAGAATAACTGTTTGGTCTTAACCAGTACTTATGAGAACATGCTTTGACGTTTCCAAGTTTGTGGTGTGTCTCAAGCTACATGGAAATGTTTTTACTTAATTTGATGTTATATATAGATTTAGCATAGTATTTTTGTTACAAGTAGCTTTTTAGACCATGTTTTTTTTTCGGTAACTAAATCAAAATTTGGTGGATGGGAAGAAATTTTTTATACCCTTTATTTTAATTGGCGCACCTCAAAATAATAATGTACCCTAATATTTTGATTTGTTAAATAAATTATATAAATTAGATCTTTCAAACCTTTTTTTGTCATTTGATTACTCGATCTGAATGACTTTTATGTCATTTTTTATATGTTTATTTTTTTTTTCTAATAACAGAGATGAATTTGATTAGCTGATGATCATCTTCATGGCCGTTCATTTACACACTTTATTCTTAAAGGGCGTGCATATATATGATTGAGGGAATAGAAGCATGGACAATAGAAATAATTCTTGCATCTTCGCCTGCGAAAAGGATCTAAATTTTGGATGAATGCAACTAGCGGATGGCCTCTACGTGTGTAAAACAAGATAAAAGCACCAAAAATTTGACCAGCCAATGTGTGGAACTGGTTTTAATATGGTTTTCGAATCACCCTTACTAATATTTGTTGACCTCATACAGACCATCAATTAATTACTTAAGAAACACATAAAAAAAATTTCTTCATTTCTATACTTGTACATATTTTGAATCCATCTGTGATCGAATGTAGAAAAAAGACCTTATATAACTATGGTCAAATATAACACAAAAGGCAGTTTGGGTCATGAATGGAGAAGAAGGAAGGGGAGAGGGAGAGAGAAAGATTGGGATGTCAATATATTAGATTTGGATCCACTGTGTAACCGAACAGTTCTGAAAAAATGTGATATGAAAAAAATATATATATGTGATTAACAAATTGGATTGGATTCAGATTTGAATATACATATCAGATTTGGATTCACATTGGATTTAATGTCAAATAAATATCTTATATCCAATATTGCTCATGCATTTTTAAAGTCCACCAAATTTGGTTCAAATTTTGGATTGGAATTAGGATATGAATGTAAAAAACAGAATCGGACCGGATTTGTATTATGAAGTCAGATTTCATATCCAGATTCAGATATGACATTCTTTTATTCTTATTCAAATCTAAATATGTGTATATCCAAAAGATAGATGTGGTTAAAGGTATAATTCAAATCTGTCATCCCTAGACGCAGCAAATTGGTTAGTCAGGCCAGCCTGGTTTCTGGAATCAAAGCTGCAAACCAGGAACAAGGAAGGCGCACCTGGTTATATGCACCATACTGAAATTTGTTTGTGCATCAGTATGGTTAACGACGAGAATAGCTCCAGTTCACAATGAAAAAGAAAACTTTTTTGTGAGGAAAAAAATGAAAAAAATCGAAAAAAAAACATTCCTTTTTAAAAAATAATTACAAAAATGTATCTCTGCACTTACTGTGTATATGGGTACGTGCACCTAACGGCGCATGCAACTCACTCGAAGTCTCCATCAGTCTGGTTTGCCAACTTGCATGGGGCAATTTTGAGCTGATCGAGGGCCGGACCAACCGATTGGGAGACACATGGGCTATGGCGGGGGAGTGAGTGGTCCTCAGGAACGCGGAAAACACCAGCTTTAAAACCAATGGCGGGGGAACGGAAGAGAGGGGGATCAGGTGGGGCATCAACGTCAGGGGGGGGGGGGGCCTTATTATGCCCTTCATGAATCGTGCCATGAACATTGAACAGCATCCGAACAAAGGGGACTTAACTGTCACCTTTCTCTTGCATGCAATCAATGCTTTAGATGGGCAGCGTGCAGATCATATCACCTAACTAGTTAAGTCACACATTGGTCTCATTAATCTCGCGTAAAAGTTTCCATTGGGTTGGTATGCCGGCTTTCGCTAGTTAGATTAGATGGCTCATGGCTGGTCATTTGTTCGAGCATTATGGCCATCAATTTCCTCTTATGTTAATGGGTGATAACAATGTACTAGCTGACATACAGTAAAAGTAAGTCTTGGGCATGAAGCAGATTCTCTTTGCAGCTCGAAGCCTGAGCTTGGGTTCAGCCCCACAACCTGAAACATGAGCCCAAGCTTAGGTCGGTTAAAATAAAAAAAAAATTAAATATAAAATAAATAGCTTTTAATATAAAATATATTTTTTAATAATAAAATATATATTATTCTTAAAATAAAAAATATTATTAAAAAGATATATCTGACCCAGGCTGGCTCTGGCTGATTTTTTCTGGCCCAAACTTAGGCCCAATGCCCAACCTTAATTAAAAGTGACATACTAGGCATTGATGTAGCACTAAACCCTAAGGTCGTATAGGCAAGCACAAGGTGAAGGTTCAATTTGCTCGCTTGAAGGTACAATAAAAAAATCCTCCTATTCATCCAAAAAATTAAAATTGTAGTATGGTTATGTAAGAAAACCATCAGTGTATGTGTAAAATTTACTTAATATATATGGAAAAGTCAATGCAGACCTGTAACTAAAATTTGCCAAATGTGTAAAATTTAAAAATTTGTCGATAAAAAAACTATAAATCATCGCCAAAGTTACCATAAATTGTTGTCACAACATAAGCCATGGCTAATGTCAATTCAATGGTTGTTTTTAAGCAATAGATTTATAAATTTTAGTCATCCAACAACATTTGGCACACTTGAACAGCTTGTGTGCGTGTGTATGAGATCACATAGATAATAAGGGGGCGAAGCGAGAAAATTCTAGCTATGAGGCACTAGGTACAAAATTTTTAATTTGTAAGAGACATCAATATATAAATGGGAAAGTTTGTTCAAAAATATCAATATAAAAATATAAAATTTTTTGGACTCCAGTGTGGGCAGTTGCCCATACGTAGCCCATACCTCCCTCTCCCACTCATAGATAATAAGCCTTGTGATTTGATTCTTGCTAAGAAACCCAACTGTGGCGGAGATCTACTTTATAGAGAAAGAAAAGGGGGAGAGTAAAAAACTCAGCTTCTAGATATGCTGGTTAATGGTTGGCTTGGATGAAGGACATGAATTAAAGGACCACAGGAGGGAATCAGCGGTGGCCTGGTTCATTCCATCTTATAAAGCATAAGTGCTGCCACTCTGATGAGAGAAAGAATGCATGTTGAAGGGACCAGATGCATGCCCTGGTCTCGAAGGGAGAAAATAGGAAATCAATACACAATATGGGCCAATGTATACTGACAATGCGCATGAGTTTTTTAAAGTGGACGACAGTGGTGAAGTCAGAATGTCTTATTATTGCAATGAATTGGATGCATATAAAGCTACAAGGCACTAGCTTGAGTTTGGTGTGGACAATGCATATAGCTAGGTCTCAGTTTACCATTACCAGCATTACCATGATAAAACTTTTACACATGTTTATAAAGGCTGGGGTGGTCAGTTGCCCGCACCAGCCATATGGTAACATGTTTATAAAGGCTGGGGTGGTCAGTTGCCCGCACCAGCCATATGGTAGCTTTGCTAGTGGTATATGGTATGAGATGGAAACTCATGATATTCAAGCCATTGCTAATGTTTGCAGTTGATCAGCGCTTAGCCACAATGCCAGAATTAATCTTTTCTTGTGTTCAAGTAAGATGTATCTTGAGAGTGCTTGATGCCTACAGAAAAAATATTCATGGATTTTTACCATAGTAAAAAAAACATTCTTGAAATATAATTTTTGGTTGGCAAACTTTTCAATATTGATGTATTAAACTTCCATAGAATAACGAACAGGTTATGTGTTAATGGGGATCCTTTCATGTTTCGTCATAACACCAGTCGCCCTCTTTGCATGGATATTTGCGTAGATATGTGTATTCAGTAGTTGAAGAAAAATAACACCAGTCGCCCTCTTTGCATGGATATTTGCGTAGATATATGTATTCAGTAGTTGAAGAAAAATGAGGGGAAAAAATATGATTTTTTTTTCAAGTAGATGTAGGTCCTATTGACTCGACTGTGCATTTGCAGAGCTTTGCTTTTATTTCTCGTTTATTATTTTTTTAATGCAATATCTTTGAGTGATGATTTTTTTATCATGAGGTATTATTTAAAACAGCGATGTCTTCTTAGTTGGCTGATCATTCTGAAGGAATCTAAATATCTTTGTCGTGTGTCGTCCAGCAAGATCTCTAGCAATTATTACCTTACATCGGAAACCGACAATTTTCAACTTGGCCTTGTGATTCTTTGGCATGTTGCTGCAATCACAATTTTCTGATCAATCCAGCAAATTTCTTTCATTTTTCCAAGTTAAAGAATTTATTCACACTTACATTTGCAGAAGAATGTGAGGCTCTATAATTTAGTGGTTGAATAAAACGAACAGGAACAAAGTGGGCATGAATTTTTTTCAAGTGAAATAGGACCTCTGATTTAGGCACTCACAGGTTACCTCAGTTTTTGTTTTGACTCATATCTCTTTTGTTTATTTTGTGCAAATATTCATATTAATTGTGAAGTTAAGACCCTTGAGAGATCTCTCTATCCATATATGTTAAACCTGAAGTGTGTAGAAAAGAAAGTCATGGGCTCACATGCTTCTATTGTTTGGTTCCAAACGCCCATCATCTCCTTCCATTTATTAAACAATGAATATGGAGGAGTGACGGATAAAAGGTAACTTACCTCACCTAGGGCTGCACGGCCGAGCCAACTTGGGCTCGACTCGAACTCCCTCAAAAAAACTCTACTTGTTTATAAAAGAGCCAAGTTCTTGTTTACAATGATGCTCGAAAGATAGACGAGTCGAGTTCGAGTTTCTTGCTCTCAACTAGTTTGTACTTGACTCGACTCACAAACTGGTATTTTATATAATATTACCGAAACCGGTTTCACAAGTTATACGAGTTAAATGAGTTGCACCAGTTAACACCCAAACGAGTTAAACGAGTCGAGTTCGAGCTTGATTTTGTATAGTCGAGTCAAGCTCGAGTTTGCCATAAACAGCTCGAGCTTGAGTTTTTTGAGCCGAGTTAAGTTCTAGCTGACCAAACTCAGGCTCAACTCCACTCATGTGCAGCCCTAACCTCACCACTGTTGCGAGTCTCTGCCTATGATAAGAGCTCCAGTTGGTGCACAATCTTGTGCACTCAACAAATATGCACTCCTAAAAAAAAGGTTGGGTATTATAGAAACTCTTTATAATCAAGTGTTCTTTCTAGTATTTTTACTTTTTTTAGAATTTCTCTTCCACCTCTTTCAAAAGCTTCCTTTTTTTTATCAGTTTTAGCCGCTATTTTTTTGTTTCCTCTCTAATTTTTTTATTGGCCTTTTGTGTAGTCTCAAATTTTATTTTTATTTTTTTATTTGTATATATTGTTTGGGTAATAAAATGGTTGGAGGCCAGAATCCAGCAGGTTGCTTGCGGAGATCTGAAAAGACAACAGAATATAAACCCCCGCCACCCGTGAACTCAAAATATCTTCTAGCTGCAGATTGGGATCGACCTTTGTTTGGTTGTGCCAAGTTGACTAAAACAATCTTCTCAAAAGTAATATTCAACAGCATACTGGTTCAAAGCAAATCCACGGCCAATTTGTAAATAACTTTCAGAGTTTTCACATTTTGAATGGATTTACAAAAGTACTTTTTTACTTTTGCCGAAGAAAATTAACAGCTCGGAAACTTCGGATCCAAAAACCAATTTTCGCATATGGCCGAATTTAGTAAATGATGAGCTTTATAGTTTACATGCTTTGCTTGTATCAAGAAACATGTATATTTTACAGCATGAAACTAATATACATCTTGAAGCGAACTGCCCTCGATCATTTAGAAGATATATGAATTGCTCAAGCTGAACCAACTACCCCAACATCAGCCGCCCAAGGCAAAATTCATTTTCTATCAACTGGTCAACATATACCATCTAAATTAAGCCGAACCGCCTATGAGTTAACGTCCATCAAACAACCACATGGAGAGATTCCCAGCTGTCACATAAATGGTCCTAGATTACCTCTTCCATGAGACATTGCATTTCAGTTGATTTGACACATGACAGGATCCACCGCATCTGATCCCGTACCATTCATTTATATATATATATATATATATATATATATATATATATATATAGAGAGAGAGAGAGAGAGAGAGAGAGAGAGAGAGAAAGAGAAAGAGAGAAAGAGAAAGAGAAAGAAAGAGAGAGAGAGAGAGTTGATAAACACCACACCACTTGAGTAACGGTTAAAAACCAAACCTTTTTAATTTGTGCTGAAAAGTGTTTTAAACAAAATGTAATGTAGTTGTAAAATCTAATTCTATATAACTCATGCTTATTTCAAGTTACAATTTGTAAAATAATAATAATTTTTTCTACTATCAAAATTTTGATGTTATAAAGAGCCGTAAAGTAAACAATGTTTATATCTAGGCCTGCTGAGAAAAAAAAAAAAAAATGTGTGCTAAGAAGAGTGATATAACATTGCTTAGTCCTCGTCAATAAGCCTCTCAGCAAGCGGTGATTTTTGCTCCTCCCAGAATTGCAGTGTGGGTAACGTTACATCGGAATACTGGTGATTTAGTACTAGATATTTTTTTGGTTGAATTTTTGTTCTACCTTTCAAATACGATCATTTGTTTGATTTTGTAAGACTTTTGTTCTCGATAGTTTAGTACCGTGTTTGTTTAAGTGCATGTAACTTAAATCCCCATCTGTTTCTAACGATAGTTCAGCAACAATAAATTAACAGTAGCAAAAGCTCAGAGATAAAGTTTCACTTATCTTGGTGGAACTGGGAGTAAAGTTTCAGATCTACACCGAAAGTCCTGGATGTTTAGTTCTCATTTTTTTTTTCCATGATGTAACTTTCAACCAATTTTGAGCATTTGTTTCACCTGTATAGTAAAGTTCCAGGTATTTAAATGGGTCTCAAGAGATGCCAATTCAAATTTCATTCCTATTCTATCCACATTAGATCCATTTGTTGACCATTAGAGCAAAAACCAGTATTTCACACTTGGAAAGTTTTCTTGCACCAAAAAAAATTGACCGTTCAAGAAAAGTTGTGGCGTTTACCACTACCCATGTCTCGTCTTCCCACCAACTTTTGTTTTATTCTAACGCACCACCAAGGCAGAAGCTTCTACCTAACCTTTCTATAAAGCCTGCTTTTCATGTTTTACCTTCATCTTCGTCTAGTATAAAGTTTGTTTTTCGTGTTTTAGAGTGTTGTTTTTGTTATACTTTAACTTGTGTAATATAGTTGTCTCCTTTTAAAGTAGAATTTAGAAACAAAAACTAGTTGCCTATCAATAGGTTTAAAAAAGAAACCCAAGTTCCATGTTCCCCAAAAAAATAGGCCCGGGCCGGCCTGTTGGACTAGCCCGGGTCAGCTCAATGGGTCCAATTTGACTCGATTTATTTTTTAACATTATTTTTATTTAATAATGATATATTGTTTATTATTTAAAATATATTTATATTTATATTTTATATTTAAAAAAATTATTTTAACCAAACCGGGTCGAGTCGGGTTCAAGATCAGATGTCTGATACCAGGTCGGGTCAAACCACGTCTGGCCCAAACCCCACTCTTATCGGGCTGAGCGGGTCCTAGGCCCATGCCTACCTACCATCGGTTGGGTCTACCCCTAAAAAATCTCATTCTAAACAACAATTGATTATGAAAAAGCCAATACTACCTTATTAATTAACCATAAATTTGGTCACAACTGTCAAATTCCCGTCCCCGGGTTCCAAGTTCCCGGCCCAGTGCCCACAGCTCCACCCAAAAAAGGCTGTTTATCTTCTCGAAAATGATAAGCATCACCATCTTCAACTTCCCAGCCAGCCACCCAAGTTGGCACTCAGTCATCCACGGCTCCACCCCAAGTGGAAAAAAAAAAGAGCTTTTTGGATGAACCAGCTCCTATTGTATATCTTCTTCGATGCTATAATTTCTTTTTAATCATTTTGAATGAATATTTTTTTAAATATTTATTATGTTAATACAAATTCTGAAGAGCTACGACGATAACAGGATCTGAAGAAGAATCAACCCGACTCGTTGACCCCATGAGAGCGGATACGAACCAGTTGCCATGTGATTCGGATCCGTGGCCAAACAATCTACCGAGTGGCGGTGGGCTCAGCCATGCATGACTCATGGGTCGGTGGCGAAACCGCTCTAGCTCCAAACCGCAGGCGGTGTAGCCATGCCACGGTGGCCGGATAAGGGAAAACCGAGCAGACGCAAACTGGGGCAAGAGAGAGAAAGAAGAAACCAGAAAGCGACCGGAAAAAACAAACGCTTCCGCCCACCCCATTCCTTCCTTACAAGAGCCGCTTGAATTCCCCACCGTCGTCATCCCATACGAAAGTTTTGGACTTTGGAGTGGGAAAGTCTCTCGAAATCCGCTGCATCTCCACACAGTCTCGGTCTTTCCCGATCCCCACCTCAGAAAGAAGAGACCACCTCATCTCTCCTGTCTCTCTCCCACCGAATCCCAAACTCGAAGCCTCGCTAGCTACCAGTTTCACGCCACTTGCTTCCCCGACCGTCACCCCACCACCCTCTCTCTCTCTCTCTCTCCAGCTAGCTAGCCGATAATGGTCCATCCCTCCCGTTTGATGATGATAAAAAATGATGGGGATTTGATGCCCCCACTTTCTGAGTCCGTCGTCCTTTCTTTTCCTCTGAAAGCTACGTGGTTGTCTTCGTTCATGTAACACACACATCCACATACGTCCCCTCTCTCTCTCGTTTGAGAAAGAGAGGAGGAGAAATTTAAAGAGGAACGTGATGAGCCAAAAAAAAACCAGAAACCGGAACTTGGAAACAGGTTGCCCCCCTCCCCAGCTCCTCCCAACTTGTAGGATTGTGGGTCCCACTCGCTTGATTGTGGGGGCCACGGAAAACAGGAGAGCAGTTTTGATAAAAAGGATGGGCGTCCCCATCCTGGTAAGTCAGAAGGAAAAGAGGGCCTTTTCTTTCGCCGTCCTTTTTTTTTTTTTTCCTGAGAGTAAGGGTGGCACGTTTTTTTTTTTACGCTTTTTTTTTTTTTACCTCTGACCGGATTTTTATTTATGTCGATATTTTTTTAATAATATTTGTTTCAAGTAGGGCCGGCTGCCCAACTAAATCGAAACTCAAATCAAACTCCATTCGTTTATAAAATGAGTGAAGCTTGAATTGAAATGTACGCTGAAAGTGCTAGATGACTTTCAGTTGTATGAACTCGACTTGTTCAAACTTAATTCACTCCTGCCAATGTTGAATTGCGATGAGAAAATAGCTAAAAGAAAAGCAATTAAAGGGAGTTAAACGAGTTAACGAGGTAAAAAAATGAGGCATGCTTAACCTAAACGAGTTAATCGAGTTAAATGAGTTGAGTTTGAATTCGATGTTGTATCGTCAAGTTGTGCTCGAGCCTGTTCGATCAAGTTCGAGCGATGTTGGAACTCGAGTTTTTAAACCGACTCGTGTGCATCGGCAGTTTCGAGGCTTGATCTTGTGATTATCGTTAGAACGCAAGTGCTTAGAGGCAAATTTTCCTTTTAATAACATGAAAGTGGGCGTCTCTGTCTAGGAAATTCCCACAGATTCCGCGGTCCAACCCTATAAATTTGATCTGGATGTCACATTTATCCAGAAGCCCACGCTTTGATCGGAATTTCAAGAAACATGCCTAAAAGTTATCCCAATTTTTAAGTTCAAGGGCTAAATGAATCAGGGATATATGAACACAGAAATTTGTCGTTCTCTCTCTTGCAAAAGTATTCGGAGCAAACAGTATCCTGCTTTCTCCACTGCAAGCGTATTTGATTTTCCATATGACGCGAATCCACTTCTCTCATAAATACGGTCATTCACATTTTCAAAGTTGCTGGGACTGCATGAATGAGAGGAGAAAAAGGAAGTCAAGTTCCGCACTCCCAATAATGCCTGCCCAATAAATATGTCTGATATAGCGGTATCTTAAGTCCAATTGAATCCAATAAAATGGAAGATATATATATATATATATATATATATATATATATATATATATATATATATATATATATATATATATATATATATATATATATATATATATATACATACAAGGCCTTTGTATGGCACCATCAAAAAAATTGGTTTTGTAAAAGCCAAGTTTATGAAGACCTAATTAAAAACTTACTATATGATCTTTAGTCGAGATGTTTAGATGACAAGACAACAACAAGGGGAATAACTTAAAAAGGGGTTTTTGGCAGTTTTGTAAAAACAAAGTTTTATGAATATTAATTTTTTTAATGAATTGTAAGAACTTCGTTTTTGTTTTTGTTTTTTTTTTGTTTTGTTTGAATTAGGCATTCAAAACCTGGTTTTTGAATAACTTAAAAAGAACCAGGCTTTTTACTCCTTTTGGGAAAACCAAATCCAGGTTTTGTCAAAAAAAAAAAAATACCAAGCACTCCAAAACTTGGTTTTGAAGTTTCAGCTAAACACTCTCTAAGGTTTACCAAAATTGAAACGACACTTTACCTCTAAAACTTGGTTTTGAGCTGTTATAAAAAACGCCCATTGTTTTCTCTTATTCATTTCACATTCGTCTTTTTACAACCAATTTCACTAAAGTCGTATAATTTACATGCTCGTTCAGTAGAGTGACATAAACATATACCATCATTAACCTGAAATAAATCATAGTGAGCATATATGAAGACCAATTATAAAAACAGAGCGTCTATGAGTAACGAAAAAGCAATAACCATTAAAAAAGAAGAAAAAAATCTGAACAAATTTTTTAAATGAGAAAATAAGAAAGAAGTTGGAAAGAAAAAAGAGAGGCGGGAAAGAGGGAAGCGGGGGAAGGAAAACCAGTGGGCGAGTGGAGTCGGGCGCCCACAGTCAGGGGGAGCGGAGACAGGAAGCCCCCAAGAGGGGTGGTGGGGGTGGGGATGTCATCGGGAGTGGGTCCCACCCAGATTAGCGGTTTCCCAGTGCGGGCGGTTTTAAGGGACCCCCCGAGGAGCTTGGGCGGAATCCAAAAACGAGAGCGGTTTCGCTGGTTTTTCCTTCGACCCCACTGGTGGTTTTCCATAAAACCGGGAATCAAAAGAAGGGGGAAATTAGAAAAAGATTTCTCCCTTTCTCTCTCCTACTCAGAGAGAGAGTCTCCCCATGATATGTGGCGATCCGCCCGCAGTCTTGGAGGCCTCTCTCTCTCTCTCTATTTGCGAACGTGCTCTACACGCGCCCCCACGGCCTGTTGTCCTTTTGACCTCCCTCTTTTCCGGAAAGGTCGGATCTGTCCTAGCTTTGTATGTTCTTTTTCAACTTTCCCCCTCCCCTCTGCGTGATTTTCTTTTTGCCGCCCTCTTAAATTCGAACTTCTTAGAATAAGTTTTTTAATAAATGAACGGACACAACTTGCTTTCGCTCATCAGGTTCTGCCAAACAAAAAATACATGCTCGACTAAAGTACTTAATTTTCCTCTCGGCCATCCAAACAAGGTGTTAAGGAGATCAAGCTGCGATCGTTAAGTCTTAGAATCCAAAATTCCAAGTACACTAATGCAACCTCAATTTGAAACATTTGGACTAGAGGTTCGCGAATTTGAGGCTGAATGAACAGCGTATGAATCTACTGTTTATTGATGTTGGACTTGGATTTTTTTAATTCAAGAACTTTTTTGACAAGGAGAATAGTAATAAACTATTTCAGAAGCCTGTCCTAAAGATAGTGGTAAATCATGAAGTGTTTTTGGCGGTAGCTAGATTGGTGAAACAATTTGTTATTGTTCACATTACCAAACAACATGCAAAATTCATGGTAAACAAATGGTGTACCAGATTGGTGGAGAAAATAATATAAGACAAATAGTTTGCTTTACTCACATGGACTCCATTCAAATGCATCATGTGATAGGATCATAGTTGGGAAACTTGTTGATTTGAGTCACTAGTCGCTCGATTCAGCTAGGATCATCCATTTACTGGATCATGAGTCAGAGTTTGCCAAGTCAACTATGATCATTAACTAATTACATGTTCTTTTTTATTTGCGTGTTGCTAAATATTGAAGTTTGTTATTTTTTTTAAATGTGAAATATCATAAACTCTACTAAATGTGTACACATATTCATATCATAATTTTTTTAAAATGTGAAATATCATAAACTCTATTAAATGTATACAAATATTCATATCACATGTTACCAGAGGCGAAGCCAGGATTTTCTTCAGGGAGGTCGGCAGTTTGACCTCCGGATTCGGGTAGGGCCAAACTGAATCTAATACAAAAAAATATATTATGTAATTAAAAAATATTATTTTTTTCAATATAAAAAAGAATTCATTGGCTGGGATGGGGCCATGGCCTAGGCGGCCCCCCCTCTTCCCTCCGCCCCCGGCATGTTACTTAGGTTTAGTTGATGAACAAAAAGTGCGATTCTCATATGAACAATGCCTGTGAAAACCATAGTTTGAGGTCCAACTGAAGCTGAGGGGGTTGGTGGGTTAGGGCCTCAAAATCTGCGGAGTCGAGATCTACAGTGATCTAACACTGCCAAAGTTGTCTGATAACATAATTTGCAATCTTAAAATCTAGAAGTTTCAAACGTAGAGTTTTTGACGAAGGGAATCTTTCAGTTTAAATGTATGTCGCTTACATTTCAAATTCTGGTCTAATTTCTTGGTAGTAACAGCACCGTGTTCCATGCTAAAGAAAAGAGATTGTAAGCTCTTGTCGCCCCTGCCTCCCGACCACGGAGTTTGACTTAGAGCTTCGTGAATTTAAAGAGATAATAAAGGCACCTGCTCTGCTCATCCCTGTTCCTAACCTGAGGTTTTTATGGTGAAAATGCAGAGAGGCTTCTTCATGGGCCCATCCCATCTCCTCTAGCTTCCGGGCCCTCAGTATTCATCTGATCGGGTTTGGGCCCCTGTTCACCGGGAGCCCTCCGGACGCCGGAAATACTCGGACCGGCGACCGCCCCATGTTCGACAACCCTCTTCTGTTTGTGGGCTTAAGAGAAAAATATCTGATGAAGAGAGGGAGGGACAAATGGGTAATTTGGCGTGGAGGGTCTCTCAGGTTGATGGATTTGGCGTCCTTTGGGCGGATCTTCTCCCAGTGTCTCCAAAAAACAGAGTCAGCTTCCATGCTGCCCCCACCCATTTTATTATACCATCAAACTCGGAAAAACCACTGGCTGCTCTCCTTGCAAAACCTGCGGGCAATTCCACTTAAATACCCACCCCCTTCCTCCTCTCCTCACCAACTGAACGTCCCCTTCTTCTCTCCCAACGAGTCCCCAGAGCAAACCCACCTCTATTCTTTCTTCCTTCCGTCATTTCTTCTCTTCTTCTACCGCCAAGCATCAGCGACAGACAAGTCAAGCATCAGAAGCAGCGGCCATGAGGATGAGTTGTAATGGATGCAGGGTTCTCCGCAAGGGTTGTAGCGAGAACTGCAGCATAAGACCCTGTCTTCAATGGATCAAGAGCCCCGAGTCCCAGGCCAACGCCACCGTCTTCCTAGCCAAGTTCTACGGCCGCGCCGGGCTCATGAACCTCATTAATGCCGGCCCCGACCACCTCCGTCCTGGTACTTTTTGATTCCCTCCTCCCCTTCTGTTCTCCCTTTATGTGAGTTGTTTGGTCATCTCTCTAACGGTGTTTTGGTAATGGAACTCGTGCAGCCATCTTCAGGTCTCTCCTGTACGAAGCCTGCGGCAGAATCGTCAACCCGATTTACGGTTCCGTGGGCCTTCTCTGGTCCGGCAGCTGGCAGCTCTGCCAGGCGGCGGTGGAGGCCGTCCTCAAGGGAGCCCCCATCGTTCAGATCTCCTCCGAGGCCGCGGCCACCGCCAACCCCGCCCCGCTCCACAAGGCCTACGACATCCGGCACGTCGCCCGGGAAGACAACTCCGGCGCCTGCGCCGAGCTCCACAAGATCAGGAACCGGAACCGGTTCAAGCGCTCCGGGAAGCCCAAGGCCAAGGCCGACTCGCCGGATTCCGTCCCCGAGACGCTGAACGACGGGCCCGAGGTCTGCAACCTCCGGTGGCGCAGGTGCTACCCGGACGACTACAAGTCAAGCGAGTCGTCCAGCCACTCCGAGCAGAACGCCGAGGCCGACACAGACAGCATGCTGTCCAACGAGACGGTCGAGGCCTCCCTGTTGGACCACGCCGAAGCAGCCCCAGCGGCGAAGCACGACTCGGACGATGACTCGGATAACGACTTGAGGCTGGAACTCACGCTCGGCTTCGAACCGGTCTCTCGAGCCGGATCGGTCGAGAGCGGCCACCGCGACGAGCCGCAGCCGCGGAGAAAGTCGTCGTTCAGCTTCGACATATCGGTCTGAAACCGGTCCGGTTCGACGCTCCCGAGCCTTTTTACCCGCGGCTTGTTACATGCCACCGAGAGACGTTTTTCAAGGGGGGAAACAGAAGTCCACTGTGAATTACGTAGGAGAAAACCTAGAGACCTAGTCTATATTGTTTATATTATTTTAGTGTCTTCTTTTTGAATTTTTATTTCTCTTTAAAAAATATGGGATCAATTGTAAGAGAAATAAGAATTATGAAGAAAATTGAGATAATTTGTTCTTTCCACAAAATTTTGTGGGGGACCATATCAAATTCGTTTCAGTTAATTCACTTATAATTATGGAGTGAGCCAAGTGGTACGAGCACTGAGCAGTTGGTCTGCCATATGAATTTTCTTTTCTCTGTTCGAGTTTGGATTTTTCAAGGCGTTCTTGGTCGACAAGTTTCCGGTTATTACTTACATCAGAGGTAATCCAAAGTTGGACGGTGGTGGATTTCTATAATGAGACGAGAGAACGTGGATTGCTTTCTTTTCCAAATAAGAAACCATGGCTGGGTATGGTGATGGAAGAATCCACAGGTTTTTAGGTGTTGTCGCAAGGAAGGTTCAGTTTCGCTGACCGGATAGTGTAGCTGGTCGAACTGATAGGTCTTGTAAGTCTTATAGCGAGTATGAGACTGGCGGCATAGTTGGTCGATCATGAGACTGGCGGCATAGTTGGTCGATCTGGTAGAAGAAGGCATGGCATAGCCAGTCGAGTTGGTCGATCTGGTAGAAGAAGGCATGGCATAGCCAGTCGAGTTGGTGAAGCTAGTCGAATTGGCAGGCAAGAACCAAAACTAGCCGAATTGGCAGGCTAGAATACGGTCATCTTCGTGAAAATCCGGTCATTGATTTTAGTGAGCGTTCATGTTCTACCTTCCATCGTGGAATTCAATACATCCAATTATTAATGTGATACTGAAATTTTGTTTAAATTCAAATTTATTTACTAAACTAACTAGACTTACTATGCTATATTCTATGACCAAATAATTTGACGTTGATATTTCATTTGATTCAATCAACTATTGGATTTGACTAGAGCCGGAGTTCAAATCCAAATTCCACTAAACAATGCCCAACAAAAAGATTGGAACGGACCTGAACTCTTACTCTTTTTACATGCCTAGATGAGTAAAAATGGCTGTAAAAGTATGTAGTTGGATTTAGATCCAACAAAAATTCACATCCGAACAGTAATCGGATGTGGATAGAGAAAAGATTGAGCTTCACTAATTACAGAATCCGATAAATATTTTAATCCGATTTCATGTAGAGTTTCATAAATTAGTTTGAAACTTTTGCATTCGAACCCAACTCGAATCCCGGCACAGACTCAGCAGTATCCAAATAAATGGATATGACAATAGCAATGACCGAATCGGATGAGTTGACATCCATGGGAAACATAAACGACCGGAGGCGCGCCGTATCCAACTCATAATGGTATTGGATGTGGCCTTTGAATATATGAGGATGCGGCTTGTGGGTTTAGATAAGATTAATTAACAAAATGATTGTATCTTTTAGTTTTATTCCCTAAACTCATAAAAAGTTGCATAAACAAAATCAATGGAAGATGAAGAACTCGGGTCTGTGGCATGCATCACCAATTTGATTCTCATGAACACTATGCTTTTAAGTCTGATTAAATGAAATGAATGTTCTCACTCTACCACCAAAAGAAAAAGAAAAAGATACGAAAGAAGATGCCTGGTTGATCGGACCTCACCTTGTCATAACAAAATATTCGAAAACGTGTGAGCCCCATGGTAAGTGCAAATTGCTAAATATTGTAGCCAAACAGAATTCTGTGGAAAGTTGCTCCTAAAGAACACACGGAAATTGGAAGGCGGCCGAACCACTTTTTCCTTCCTTAAATAAGGGAGAAAGCAGATGAGAGGGAACTGCTTCGGTACATTACTTTACGAAATCTAATTTAGCTGGATCTGATACCGATCAATCCAGACTTCAACTTGTTCAGATTTTCTAAAACATCCGACCCAATTGGATTTCAAGCCCACCAAGTTGGAGTTACTATTGGATCTGACAAAAAAAAAAATCAGATTTGGATCTGAACTCGGATTTTCATAAAGCATTTGACTCAATTGGATGGAATGCAGAGAAATCCGGATTTAGAATTGCTCTCAATCTGCTCATCTAACAAAAAACCCAAGTGAAAAAAGCTGATCTAAGATTCATTTTATACGAGAACCACAATATGAACAAACACCAGATTTTATTACAATGTGAAAAAAAGGATTTGAAATCCTCAGTTTATAGCAAAACCCTTAAAATTGAATTCGGTTAAGACAGCGGACCGTAAAGCCATGAACATAAAGTTACCAATGATTCCAAATAATCTCGGATCTCAAACCAATACTATTAAATACATGTGATATATGGACAAAAACCTGGCCAGAAGATTTTTCCACTTTACAATATACCGGGTACAAAATTCTACCGCTGGAAGGTGATTGACATCTTCTACCGCTTTTATTTTAATATCAAATCAACGGAAAAGCTCCATGGTACCGTCAAAAACCAGGATCTGTTTCCTTAGTATGTCCACGAAGTGGAAAAAAAAAAAAAAGAAAAGAGAAAAGAAGATGCTTCCTGCTTTCCTTTCCTTTGATGTAATACAATATTCCACCCATTGGATTCTCGTCCACAGTTGATCCAAATACTCATAAAAAATTGTGCCGATACTTTCATTACACAGGATTGACATGACATGAGGAGGCCACAATCCTGGATTAATTAGTGGTTGGAGGTTTTATATCACATTCAAGTGCATATTTTTTTAAGTTTTGACTTCGTTTGTGTCTTCTAGATGTGGCCGTTCGTAAAGTATTTCTAAAAAATTGGAATAGAAAATTGCACCAATTAGCTCGGTGTGGGAATAATTACTGCGTGAAATTATAATACTTGCAAGTTGCGCGTTGCCAAGGACCACATGTGAATAATGCGACATTGGGATGTATTAAATGGCAAAAGGAGATGGCTGTATCATTTAGACCAACGGAAAGGACTCGAGGAGCTCGCTCGTACCACAGTTATATATATATATTTTTTTTTGCTTTTCTGGTAGTACACGTACCGCATTACAGAAATTGTCGGGGATGGTTGAAAAATCCGATTTCATGACGATGAAAACAAGGTCAATCATAATAAGATGGGATGAATGAATTAAGTTAGGTATTTTCATCCCTCCCTCGGCTCGATTGTTATAATTGAATTAAAATTTTTAAATTTTGATATGTATTAAAATAATTTTTTTTAAAATTTTTATATATAACAAGTAAAATTTTTTAAAAATTTACAGGTAAATTTTTAAAATATACTTTTTTAAAGTTGGGCCAAGCCCCTACCGGACCCCTTGGCTTTGCCCCTGATGTTTCGGTGTTGTGGCTAGTGTTGTGAATGGGTTGAATCTGTTTTCATGGTCTTATTGTATTGAATTTGATTTTAAGATAGAATCCTTTAACGTTAAGTAAACTCTCATCCTTTTTTCTAAAATAGGAGACCTACTTTGAGTGACTTAAATATTTTTCAACTCAGCCAACTATAATTGGAAAACAATGGCAGTGCTTGTTATAGTGGGTAAGTTTGTGGCTAAAACACTTACCTTTATGCACTTGTAGTGCATTAAGTGTTGTTTTCAGGCTTTGACATGTAGTACATTCTTCAACAGAGGTATCATATCTCCTATGATTTAATGTTTAGAGGAATAACACATCAAAACATGTAGTTGCCACAAGATTTGTACATCTAATCATCAAGTGGTGGCGTTTGAAAGCTCCTTCGTCTAATACACGGAACGGATGAATATAAACTGAAACTTTATTTAAAAAACAAAAAAGGCTACAACATGTAGTTTGATTTGATGCTTCATTTTTGGGGCTGAAAAAACATAAGCTGATATTTTTCGACCTTGTTGTCCGTGCTAAAAATTTTTCATGAGAAGGGTCGAAATAGGTTTTTAAAATTCTAAAACTAGTCGAAATATCATTTTTCAAAATTTTTAATAAATTTTCTAAAATTTACATTTAAAATTTTTAATATTTTTTTGAGGTGGAGTTAGGGCCACACGGACACCTCCTTTGAATCCGCCCCTGGTTGATCTACCCCTCCAAGTCACGGAAGCGACCAACCTCTCTCCTTTTCTAGACCAGTCAAAGTTTGACCAGCTGGTTTGGCTCAGTCCAATGCCCTTAGAATATCAACCTTTCTTTTCTTTTCCTTCTTCTGTAACTACGCGCATGGAAATTACCACCTCGTCTGTCGTCCTTTTTATTCTAAATCATTGGAAATCAATATTGCATAGCTGCGTGCCATGTGCAATTTAGTATGCTAATATTTTTAAAAATATTTTAAACAGTTTCTATTCCACTATTAGTTTTTATTTTTCTAAATTAATATAATAATATTTGTTATCAATTTCCAACCAATGTATATTCACTAAATCAATAGCATTGGCTATACTTCATTTTAGTTGATGCTTTTCACTACCCAGTTAGCGTTCGAAAATGCATCGTGAACGCTCGTCTCGTAATGAAAACAACAAACTGTTTGGCAAATCCACCTAAAAACACAAGGGCAGATTCCTTGAAGAAAGTTTGCTACTGCTTTTATTATAAAAGCATCCGTTGTGTTTGTTTCACTGTGAATTTCAGATCCATGGGGATATGAGATCCTTAGTTTGTAAGATCTATAGATTTAAGGTCGGATTCTGATCACTTCGTCCGACCTTAAATGAATGGTTTTTAACATGTAACATCAATTTGAAATCCATGTTACTGAGATCTAAATTAACCATGTCTCAGAATATACTTATTTATGCAGTCTCCCATTTTAAATCCAAAGCAACCTAAGGTTTTTATTCCTCTCAAATGAGTATGTTGAATGAATTTGAGGCCTCGTTTGATGTACACAGATTTTACTGTGCATTGAAAAGAACATACTATTTTTGTAAGGCTTTTCATGCTCAAATCAAACACAAAAAAAATTACTATGCCAAATTGGATAGATCAATGTAATTTTACCCTGAAAAAAAATCTGACCCAGGAAAGTTTTGACTTTTTTCCATGGTAATTTTACTCTCAAAATTTTACCTTGTCATCAAACCATAACTAACATATAAGAAATCGAATATACTTTACCCAACTGGAAAAAAAAAAAGAAAAAAAAATTCTGAAGATGAGCAAGTAATACATAAAAACATCTCGGTCGGTAAATAGTAATTGACGTTTGAAAGTAAGATGCATCAAACTCTAGACATCAAGAGTCTGAGGTAAATGGGAAGCTTCCATTCACCTATTGGCCGCATTCTATGGGTCAAGCTGTTGAAGGTCTCAGTTTCAGTTTTTTATTTGACCAAGAAGCCTAAGCAAAAGTCAAGGAACTTCTAAAACGAATGAGTTTCCAAAAATTGGAGGAACATAAGAAAATCTGATCATATTGATTAATTCATGTAAGGGCTTACAGTGCTCAATCCAAATTTCATAAATCGGGACCGGTTCATAAATGGTTTACACCCAAACACAAAGAGACCCGTCCCGTTTCCAATAAGCACCGAAAGCTGGATCGGTCGGTTCCTAAACGGAACCACTGAACATTGATTTCGTGAATCGGCCGGTCCACCAATAGTTCAGCTCAATGGATCGGTTGTGAATCAGCAAAACACATTTTGAAAATATTTTTTCAAACAGCAGATGAGAAATATACTAAAAATATTTTTTTAAAAAAATTTATATCATACTTTTCCAAAAAAAAAAAAAGAGTCCCCCCGGTTCAGATGCCTCTGCGTTCAGAGGTTAGTCGGTGCTTGAGATAAAGTCAGTGTACCTTCAACTTGGGCACTCTGCCTTCATAGGACACAAAATATTAATTCCCATTAGAATCAAACCCGTCAGTGGTGGAGTTCCAAACGTATTCATAGATTTTTATATCTAAAGGGGCACTATATATATCACAAAACAAATATTTGAAACTGTTAATATAAATATAAACAAACATTGAAGGGTATATAAAACAAATATTTGAAACTGTTAATATAAACATAACCAAACATTGAAGGGCTAGTGTAGACAACTAACTATCCACCCACATCAACCCACATGTAGCTTGGCTACTGAGACTGAGAATCCACAGGTAACTGCCATGAGAATGTAGCTGAGGACATGTTGTAAACACCTCACCAGCCCCACTAATGTAAATTTGGACTGACCACACTCTGAACCGGGCACTATCAGATCAATTTAGCACTATACAGGGGTGAGCCGACAGTCTAAACCTCTGAATTCGGGCAGGACCAATTGAATTCAAATCCAAAAAACATATGGCGCAATTACAAAAATTTATTTTTTTTTAATGTACTTTGTTTTTTCATTAGCGAGCCCAACACTATATAATGGATTCAATTAAATCACACGTTCCAGGCCAACGCTGACAACACACCGAGACAACATGCATTTTTAAACGTAAACATAGTCCTACGGAAGTGGATGAATGATCGAGCGTCGGGAACTTTAAATTAAGAACAACCAAATGGTCATCATGCAGAAAGCGTGGAAGATTAGAAAAAGAAGGGAAAGAGTTAAGCACTACCAGGTAAATGCATCGATAATTGTTCTATCCATGTGTCTTCCACAATATTTATGCATTTCTTCACTCCTTGATCTTCGAAAAGAAATTGGTTGGTGTTCTAAGGACGCTAGCTTATTGTTTCTTTTATCTATTTGTTCGGGTGGTTATTCTCAAGAGCCCATTACAGATCATCTGATGTCAGCTGTCCTTTAAGAAAGGAGTTGATCATACTGAGCAGGCCCCCTCTGTCTCCACCTCTGATACTGAGTCACCTAACATCGCGTGCCGCCCATCTAAAAGATGAACGCCTCGTAATGATGCATTGTAGAGAGTAAAACTCAAACTAGTTTATTGTAGCTGATGCAACAAATTTAGTTGGTGAGAGCAAGACATAATACCACATTAACATCAATTCAGCAACAGAAGGTCAATCATTTTAGCTGTTGTAACTTTTTTTGAATTGCAAATTAGACGCTGGCAGATGTCTCAAGAAAATTAGCATAGCTGGTCTAACCAATGCCTAGGTGCGCAGCGTGGCTTAACCCACTTGGGTGGGATCATAGCTTGTAGGATAGCATATGTTTTGCTAGCATTATGTGTGATGTGCCCTGCACAACGCACACCCAACAACACTTAATGCACGGGAGGTTTCTTGACTTTTGTTCTCGAAATCATACGCAATTTAAAAGGGTTTTGTAAAAGAAATGCTAGGTCTAATAAGACCATGCTATTTTGTTAGTCTATACAAATCATGACCTCTACACTTTATAGATGTAGTTGGCAAACTCTTTACTTGGACTTCGATAGACTGACGATTGGGTCCTTGGGTTAGAAAGTGGATTCAGTGATGAGGCTATATTAGGTCCTAATTTTTATAGTGCATATGTTAAATAGACTTTATATGATATTTTACAATTCAAAAAATAACAAACTTCAGCAATATATATGAGAAAAAAAGAACATGATCCCAAACAAATTGCTGGGTCCTCACTTGTGATAAAAAATAACTGACTTCAGCAATATATATGAGAAAAAAGAACATGATCCCAAACAAATTGCTGGGTCCTCACTTGTGATAAAAAATAACAAACTTCAGCAATATATGACAAGAAAGAAAAGGATCCTGTGATACAGTAAATAAAGGATCATAGTTATTTCAGGCCCCCAGTAAATGGAGGACCCTCGTTAGTTCGGGAAAACCAACTACGCTATAGGGCTGGCGATATGAGAAGGCGCCGAAGCTCAAAGCATCACGACTCCTGTCCAGCTTTGCCCCAAGTTTTTGGCACACGGCACGCGGCCTGAACGGCCACACATCCCGGTGAAGATGGCCCGTGGTTTTCCCAAAGTTCTCCTTTATCATCTGCCTTGCTTTGTCGTGGATCCACAGACGTGTAAGAAACTAGAAAAGAACAAAAAGAGGAAAAGCAAAACTAAAGAGCAACCGCACCCACAGTTCTGCTCCTCATTCCTGGCGAAGCCTCTCTCCCAACCACCTTTCCCCTTCACTTACAGTTGGTTCGCCATTGAAACGGTGGCTCCCCACACCCCACCAACCAGAGTCCAGAGGGAAAGTTGATGGATGGGATCCCGAAAACCGGGGGAAGAGCCTCACATGGGAGGCGTACGAGGGGCCGCAATACCCTCTAGATTAAGAGTTTCGAGGCGTGACGTCTTCAATCTTAGGGAGGAAAAGAGAGTGTAGCGATCTGAAAGGACAAGTTACGAGAAAATGGCTGTCTATCGGCCAGTGGGGCCATGTGAAACGACGTATCACGCCTCATGGTTTCCGGTTCTTTTCTGCGTTGGTGAAGAGGGAGGGGAAGGGGATTTCTGTGGGGATTAAAGAAAGAATGTAGCCGAAAGTTTTTTTGGGGTTTTCTCTGAAAGTTCATCAATGGGGACACCTCATATTACCTGGCACTGTTATCATGGGTTAATTTAAAAATGTCACTTTCTTTGAGTTTCTTTTTCTTCCAGTCCCTCCACTTGTTCTTGATCTCTTTGTGGCGCTTTTTCGCATTTTATAGAGGGTTTCGATTTATAAAGTTAGACTACTATCACGTTTCACATTTGTTGTGGTATGTACTATAGTTTCAACATTTTAATAAAGGTTAAAATAGAAACTTTTAAATTTTATATAAATATTAAACTACCATTTTTAAAATTTAAATATAAATTTTTAAAGTTTTTAAAATCTAAGTAGGGGCAAGGCCCTTGCCGGTCCCCCTTCCCTCCACCCCTGTCCCTAATGACACGATATGCTGCTATATTTTTCTCTCTTGAAATTTAATCAAGCTTAGTTGGAAATGAGGTTTAAACTAGTGTGCAGTTGATTTTGTCTTTCGCTGCAGTTTATAAAAGGGATGGGACTTGGGAGCCTAAGTCCCGGCAGAGTGCATCGGCTATCTTTAGCTGCACTATTACAAAAAAGAATGCTCTTCGTATTTACAAGTGTTCTACGTGAAGTTAACCATGCAAACTTGGAAACAATAGAGGAGCAAAAAAATTGAGAAAGGACAGTCTAGCTTAATTATATTGTAAATTCCAGAAGGAATTGAATATTATTTTCAACAGATTGTAAGAAAAATGAAAAGTGGAACCCATGTTATGTGCTCAACACGCAAGCCGCTCTAGAACTTAGTGAACCAGAAAGTAAGCGATTGCTTGAAAAAACGGCTACCAAAATAGGCGGTGTTAATGAAAAACCTCTTTAGTTTTTTTCAAGTACATCTTGTTTGGAATGACTATCAACTGTAGGCGAGGGAGAAGTTAACAACCACCACCTGAAAAGAGTGCCAAATACACCTATTCTCCCTGTCTTCGGGATCTTAGGCTGCATTTAAATTAGTGATGGCGGCAACAAGGATTAGCTTCACTATGCCATGAATAAAGAAATTTTTTGAACACTTTTCTCAGGTAGGTGATATGTTGTTGAATGATCAACACAAGAACAACTTGGCCGTTCTAAGATCCATTCCCCACTTTCTTAAAGCTGGCTTCACCATTAATTTTATTTCCCGTATTTTTTACATTAATAATTAGTGGCAAAATTCTAAGAATAAGAATATGGGAGCAGTGGCGGAGCCAGAGCAGTCCAACCTCTGGATCTGGGTAGGGCCAAACTAAATTTAAATCTAAAAATACATAGAGTGATTAAAAAATAATTTTTTTTTCAATGTAAATTTTTTTTTTTCATTTTTCCAGGGTGGGGCCATGGCCTAGGCGGGCCCCCCTCCCTCCGCCCTTGTATGGGAGTGCTAACTGGTCAAGTTAGAAGGAAAGGAAGTAAAGGAAAAGAAAGAGATGAATTAATGAATGCAAATTTATCTCTTTCATAATACGTTCATTTCCATCCTAATAGTTCCATTTTTAGAGGGACTAAAAATATACAGTTATCTCCTTCCTTTTTCCTCGATTTCTTTTTATTCAAACACAATTTTGTCTAACCATTTTATTTCCCTCCATTATAATATGACTGCACAAAACCCAATCCACTCTGTCCTTTCCTTTGCTTCCTCATACGTCCTTCCATCAAAACATGTTCTGAATTTATGGTTCCTTAAATGCATGGCTCTAACGAATTTGCAGATTTGAGAACCATAAATTTAAGATCCTTTATAACCATCTAGTTTAATAGTTTATATTGAAGAAAAGGGAAGAAAGGGATGGAACAATATTGGTTCTTGCTAGGAAAACATGCATCATAGATGCAGAGATTACAAATATTCATGGTGTAATTCAAGCATCATCCAAACTAAAGATTTCGTTTTCTTTTCAGAAATGAATGGTAAAAAATCTCATGTCATCCTTAATCTTAGATCTCAGGCAATCAAATCCTCCCTTATAAGTTTAGGAATATCAATGGATCAGATTTATGTTAGGTTTGTCACCAAATTGCTTCCAAAAAGTCGGACATGGAACATATATCAGATCAGATTTAGATTAAAATGACATCTCTTCAGGTTCGGATTCAAATTTGATCTTAAATAACTATATGATTGGATCTGTTCTATTCAGATTTACGTTTCAGTTTTAAATTCCTATATCTAATATTCAACTATCTTTTGAAAGTTGGTGGTTCTTGGCATATCCTAATGTCATTTAGATTTCGTTATGTGTTTAAAAATAGGATTCATATTTGGTTGTGAATTTAAAAGTGAGATTTGGATAGGATTCAGATTGCAAATTGAAGAAATGGATCCAGATATGGTAAACTTTCTTTCACCCATATCCAAATCTAAATTCAAACCCAAATATATGAACATGCCATAAGTTATGGCAAATGTATGTATGCTTCAAATCCAATCTGTTGACATCCCTACCTAACTTCATCAAAAGCTGGATTTTAGAACCTTCACATATAGGTGTACTATAGTGTAAGATTTAGGAAAAGGGAGGCGATACCTATTATTCAAGGGAGTGAAATTGAATGTTAGGGTTTAATGTATTTTTCTGTCCTAATGAGAGGAAGCGTAACTTCCTTCTTATGTGCAAGAATACTAATGACCTGCTTTTTATCCAAGGGCTGGGATGGCATTTTTTTTGAAATCATCATGACATGTTAGGATCAGTGCTTTAGTACTATTTCCTTTTTTTCTTACTTGTGAAGAGTTTACTTCATGAATATATGTGCACAGTGATGACTCAGACATAACTACTTGGAAACGATTAGTGGATTTGATGTGAAAGGATGCACAATATTAAAGATAATGGACAACTTAAGTTCGTAATTTTAATTTCCTTTCTTACATGCCGAGGGTGACATTGTTTCCTAAATATATACTTATCATGACATGCAAGCTTAATGGCAGGAGATTCACCTTAATTAAGTTGACAAACTGAACAATTGTCGTTCACTTCACTGTCAGTTTATTTTTATGGAAACTGAGCACAGGATTATGTTGTTCGATTATTATGTTGTTCGATTATTCGCGGAGGTGGTGATGTAGGTTAAAAATTTTCAGAAAGAGCTGCTATTTTGGATTTTCTCATCGAATATCAAGAAATGGGCTTCATTTTTTTTTTTGAGTTTTAACCAGCAGCAGTCAGCCTAATTTTAGTTAGCTGGCTTGCTAATAAGGAAAGGAAAAAAAATCCTTGAAACAATTAGAGGGGAAAAGATCCCCAGCATATATATATATATATATATATATATATATATATATATATATATAATGGAGTTGTCATGAACTGCAGACATACAAATAGAATTTAACTTCGAAACAAGTTTACATAGGTGGAAAATTATGTAGATCCCTTACCATAGCTTTCTGCCCCTCCTTTGATATGGCCACTTTGAACATCACCAGCAGAGGTCGGCCTTATAACTGTACCCTTCTGATGCAATGTTCAGCCATAGACAATATGATGAATCGGCCTCCTTGAAGAGCCCTTACTAGCTAACGTTTTCCCATGTGGTTTTTGTCGTTTCTCTCTGTAGAACACTTTGGAGGTCAATTAAGGTTCTTGGTTTGCTTTCAATTTGAGATTTACCTGATCCATACACTACAAAAAACGAACCCTATACCGGCGATATAGACATTGTCGAAAAAGGCTATAGCGGTAATTTGGGCATCACCTGTTAGATTTATACCGGTGGCAATTCTACCTCTATATGTCATGCCCACTGCTGCACTACATTGCAGCGGCGAAATTTACCACCGGTATCACCGCTTTATATTATCTGTACCCACCAACATCACCGCTATATGTCATTTTCAGAATATTGCTGATTTCAGGGCCATGGAGAAAGGATTATCCACTGATTCTCCTAGTGGAGGGAGTCCCACCGACCTGAAATACAAACAGTTGTCCAAGACCCTTTGCTGACATAGGAAATGGGTGATGGGATTGATAGGAATGGCTTATGACGTTGGCAATGTCATTAATGGAGGTGGGGAGCAGGACAGTAGCAGGGTAGGCTTGGCTGAGCCTGCTAAAGTCAATGGAGAAATGAAGAATTGCCGTTGGATCCATGGTTATGTGTTCTGAAATCTCACTGGGAAAATGGTCAAACCATGAATAGCACAGAGTACAGACCAACCATGGTATTGGTAGTAACACGGCTTGCAGGTATCAGATGCAAGAGGGTTGCGAAAGGAAAAACACAAAAATGGAAAGGTGAAAAGGAAAACATTTTCACAAAGAATGTAATGTTCCTCACTCAGCTTGACAAGGTTCCCTTAGCACACCTTAAGCACCTATTGTGCTCTAAGAGCTGGCCTATGCCTTCAAATGATGTGGGACCTACAATTGATGCAGTATGCCCTCATTGGTTCTACTGTACAATACCAACAAAAACATGTGTGAGAATCCAACAGCCCTTGTTACTGCATAACCATCTAATACTGCCATCATGAATGGGAGAGCTATGAGCTACATTTTTGAAGTTATTGAAGCACGTTAAATGATTGTGCTCCCCGAGCAACCTTAATGAAAACATCCTCCAAGGCGGTATTTGCCAAACCCCCACGCCAGAATACTTAGTTTGTTTTTTGCATTTTCCACAGCTCAGAACATGTCTCCAATTCTAACTTCCTGCTTTTGCAATTCAAACTTCTGAGTACCTGATAGGTGGTAGATTGTGTTTGCAGTTTGAGAGATTTGACGCACCAAGAGCTCTACCTTTTCTTCTTGACTAGATGTTGCCATCATAAATATGTTAGATACTCCATATCTAACCCACATAATCCATGACATGTTGCAGACGACATAGCAACTTTCAGTCTTAAGCAAGACAAAGTCAAAAGTTGCAGGTTATGGATTAATAACTGATGCGGCCCACGTTTGTTTCCTAAGCCACATAATAAATTGGAATATCTTTTGACAAGTTATGTTTTAATATCATTTTCCCCCCTCCAATGTGTTTTCTTGTAACAATTGAGATGGGGCACCATGTATACTAGCAAACACATGGCCTAAAGCACTCTATGTGGTAGCATAAATTAACTGTTTCTATAATCCTTGCTCAAACTGAAACTGTGACCTGCGTTACTGCAGAATAAAACGTGCAATCTTCTAGCTCAGGTTTCCCATACTTAGGCTTGCAATGGGTTGAATCCAACACAGCTAGGTTGCTAAGTACAATAGACATTGGGTCAGGGTTAGATCTGATATAATGGAAAATGAAATTATAGCAAAGAGCTACCTTGGAAGCATTCCCCTTTTCCCTCATATACTGTTTTTGGTTTTCAGCAAATTATGCATCTGATAACTTTTATTTGTTAAAATCATTTTAATAAAAGTAAAGGCAAAAAATTTAAAGAGAAAAATACCTCCTTTGTAGAGACAGAAATTTGGCTTGGAAAAATGAACTGATCCATATAAATACCAAATTTGGAAGGAATGCAGAATTATATAAGAGTTGAACAGTGGGCTTAGACACTAAGTCAAGAATGAGCGAATTAGTTTGGATTGTCCTTTCATCCTCTCATTACTGTTTGTACATTTATCTCTTTTTTCATCAGAGAGATGTCCAACCAGCCTTCTGCTTAAAGTTGACGAGACAGTGCTTGTCGAAAATCATGAACATATTTAACATCTTTATTCTTGTTCATATGATAAAAACCATTTTTATAGCATGAAGGTTAAAAGGAAGGCTGGGTTGTTCCATAAGTATGATGTCAGTAATGAATGGGTGAATCAGAAACTCTCCCTTCTTTTTTTGTGTACTTTTTATTCTCATAAATACCTAAAAAAATTAATGCATGATTGGAACAATCATAAAAGCAAGCAATATAATCCTACTTAATTTTCATGTCATTTGAGTATAAAACAGTAGTTCTCTTTCACAATAGGATCCAGCTCATCCAGAAACAAACTTTCACAAGTAAAAAGTAGCAATGACTCTTCTTTCTTGGGCCAATTCCAATGTGAGAGCAAATTGTCTTGCAAATGTACCGTTTGATATTAAGCTTCAAGAAGCCAGCAATGCATTTGTAAGGAATTGGCACAAGCTATTAAGCTTCAAGAAGCCAGCAATGTTATTTACTCCCTCTCTCATACTTACTGTCTTGCATGCGTGCGACTCTCTAAATTCGGTGGGAAATAACACTGTGCACAAGCTGATGTATATACATACATTTGCTACAACTGATGCCCTAAGCATTGGTCATAGCCAGTATAGGTTTTTGTTGTAGTATATTCACCACAAGTGCTTGAACCTCTGCTCAAGTAACCTGTAAAACAGATTGACAAATTGCAACCTGCCTAGATCCTATCTTGACCTAGACCACAAAAAGAAGCTGCAGACAGCACAACTATATGCCAAACTAATGTAAAAATTTCATAGAATAAGGATCCATGTCAGAAGAATGCAATGTTCCTAGCATGCAATGCATAATTTCTGCACTTGCCTCTGAGATTTTGCAAATGAAAATATTCCCTGGATGTGAAAGAAGCATGTTGCAAAAAGGCCACCATGACCAAATCAAAGAAAAAAAAAACCTTAAATGTAGCCTGATGGTTATATTCACTCTTTATTTTGTCCTCTCAGTGATTATTGTTAGAAATACCATGAACTTGAAGAATCCTTCAAGGATCACATCCAATCTTCAAGGATATATTTGATGTCATCAGACTTGGGATTCGAAATCTGATATAACATCCACGTTGAGGGTGATCTACCAATCGAACAAACAGTGGTGGATATACTACTTGTGCATTATCAAGCATAATATTCAAAGGCTTACATGGAGGCTCAGAGTGGACTCATTTATTTGTGCATTAAATTTCTGAACAACATTCTTCAAATTCTCACAACTAAACAGTTATAAATCTACATAACAATGAAAATATGATGCCATCAATATATGCAAAAGTCTAGAAATTTCTTTACAATAGTGTTTGAAAAAATTTCAATAAAATCTTAAATATGACAAACCACCATGTTTTGGAAGAATATGGTCTAGCAAAAGCTTACAATTTTTAGGAAAAAAATATCTTACTAATTGTCACCATGGTGGACTGGTATAGAAAGCATTTTTCTTAACCCACATCTGTTTTTTGAAATAAACAAAGGGAAACAGAGTGTTCTCAACTAATAATATGAAGACTTTGCCTGTACAAATAAACATGCCCTTAAAGTAAGAAAGGTTGAAAATTTAGGATATGTTTGGTTCTATTGATGGTGAATATACTAAACCATCACAAACCATATTTGCAAAGAATCAAGCTGAAAGCAACCCTGAATTTTAGATGAAATCAGAATGACTCCTCTGTGCTATTAATATAGGAGAAATTTTCTGTGAAGATCAGACTTTTGGAAAAAGCTCACAGGCACAACTCTATAAAACAATAAAACGATGGGCACATGCATGTGAGACAGTGTGGAACCAGTGTCTGACTCATAGTTGTCCAATATTGAAGTTTACTGGAACCCATTTGGGAACCTAAGGAACAAAATGGCTAGTTGCAGGAATCCAATCATGAATCTCAGGAACACGACATCCAAAGCAAAGTGATGCTTCATTTTCAGCACCCCTAGATATGTTCCACTAACATAGTTCCTGCCATTGATACCAGGCCCATTCTTTGACAAATTTCAGTTCTTAGAGGGTATTAACTTTTACCAGACTGCATCACAAGTATCACCATTATCCCTATCAACTGTATCTTTTTCCCATACAGAAACAAGAACCATTAATAGGATTTCAGAATTATTACAAGCTCTAGTCAATGAATTATATGTTTCAGTTGAAAATCAAGGATTTTAAGTTCTAATGGAGCATTAAAAAAGAGAAAGAAGTTTCATGGGACAACTCTAGAATCTGTTGTTAGTGCTCATGTGTTGATAGATCCTATCTAGATAGAGAAACCCTGAATTTTCAAGAAAAGAACATTCCCCTAATATATATATATACACACACACACACACAAGGTCAAGAAAAAGAGAGAGAAACTCTATTCGAATAACATTAGTCTACCCTAATCTTATGTTCAATGAGAATTAGGGTGAAACCAACAAATTACAAAATAAGTCCAAGATTAGAACAAATATTAATAAGGAGCTGTTCCTAAAACTGTTAAATATTCAAAACACCACATAATATAAACATTATTCAACACTCCCCCTCAAGCTGGAGCATAGATGTTAATCATGCTCAACTTATCACAACATCTAGAAAACTTTGCAATAGGCAAGAATTTAGTAAAGATATCAGCTGTTTGATCAAACTTCTGAAGCTACATGTATGGTGGAGATGATTCCCCCTTGAACCATATCACGTATGTAACGGCAATTTACTTCAATATACTTTATCCTCTCATGAAATATGAGATTATTGACAAAATAGGTGCAGCCCTGTTATCACAAAACCTCTTCATAAGTATAGAAGTAGAAATACCAAAGCTTTCGTAAGGATCTAGACCAAGTCATTTCGGCAGTAGTTCCAGCCATAGCATGATATTCCGACTCCGCATTGGACCTAGAAACAACATTTACTTCTTACTCCTGCAAGATATGGGATTTCCTCCCACAAATACACAAAACCCTGTGGAAGACTTCCTACCATCAACTGAGCCTGCATAATCTGCAGCGCTACAAGCTTCAACATCAAGAGATATATCCTTTTTATAGAAAAGATCTTTGCCAGAGGAGAACTTTAAATACTTGACAATTAATAAAGCTGCATCCCAATGTGACCTTTTTCTTGTCTTTCCATGAATTGACTTAATTTTTATACAACAAAACTAATATCTGGTAGTCATCATCACATAAAAAAGCTTACCAATCAACGATATGTAGACGTGAGTTCATAAGAAGAGTTACAGGTTTATCTCCTAGCATCCTTATGTCATGTAAAAGATAAATAACATATTTCTTTTGTGATAACACCACTCCTTTATTACTACGAACAACTTCAATGCAAGAAAATACCATAGTTGACCAAGATCTTTGGTAACAAAGTATTTTTATAGAAATATCTTTGTTAGTGCTACATCCTGCTCACATTCACTTGTCAAAACATTATCATCAACATACACCACTAGCATAACTATACCTCTAGATCCTTTTTTGATGAACAAATCATTCAACTAAGACCTCTTAAAGCCACATTCTAACACATCTTCGGAGAATTTGTGAAACCAAGCACGAGGACTTTGTTTTAAGCCATATATAGCTTTCTTCAACCTGCATTCCTTATTACACTCCCCCTGACATTCAAAGCCATGAGGCTGCTACATATAAACAATCTCATCAAGATCCACATACAAGAAAGTTTTTTTGACATCCAACTAATATAAGGGCCAATCATAATGTATAGCAACTGACACAAGAAGATGTATGATCCCAATTCTAGCCATAGGAGAGAAATCTCAAAGAAATTGACAACATATGTTTATGTATACCCTTTTGCTACAAGGCGAGCTTTGTAGTGCTTCACTGAGCCATTGGATAGACACTTTCTAGTAAAACCCCATTTGGAGCCAACGATATCACAACCAAAAGAGAGATCAACTAAGTCCCATGTTTCCCATTGAAATAGAGTCTCCATCTCATCCTGCATAACTTGCCACCACTTCGGTCATGTAATGCCTGTTGGTGACTAGAGGGAACAGAGTGCACTGACAAGGTTGACACAAACTACTATAGGCTATCATCAATACTATCAGTAGAAACAAACTGAGAGATAGGATGAAAAGTATACTATCGTTTGCCTTTGAGTAGGGCAATAAGTAAATCTGAAAATATTTCAAAAGCATCCTAAGGAGGAGGATCAATGAGGTCAGGTATACTCATATCTTGAGAAGCAACTAGTGGGCAGTCAAGAGCAGAAGCATGTCGACGGGTGTATACCAATGGAGGATCATGGAATTTGCTGACACTCGGGGAAGAATCAAGGAGTAGACTATAAGGAAACTGGTGGTATAGGTAAAAGAACAGACAACGACATGTTTATAGTGTTGGAGTAGACTGGAAATAAGGACGTGACTCAGAGAATGTAACATACCCTGATGTACTGCTCATTAGAAAGTGAGTCAAAATAGATATAACCCTTTTGGTGTTTTGGGTAGCAAATAAAAATATATTTAATTGATTGAACACCAAAATTGTGTCTATTAGGGTCAAGGATATGAACAAAGCAAGTACAGCTAAAGACTTTGGGTGAAAGGGAAAACATGGGTCTATCTAGATAGAAAAATTGGATAGGAATTTCATTGCCAATAGACAATGATGGTAGATGGTTAATCAGGTACCATGCAGTGAGAATGACATCATGAGAGTATGAGTCATATCAAATAACTGACGATGTTTATGTTTGACAATATCATTTTGTTGAGAAGTATGAAGACAAGTAAATTGAGGGCAGATTTCATATTTGGTGTAAAAGTGCAGCAATGTATTGGATTTGCACTCACAAGCATTATCAGTGCAAATGTTTTTATAGTGAAACCAAATTGAGTCTTTATTTCAATAATAAAATTTTGAAGAATACAAATAACTTCAGACCTGTCTGTTAATATGAACACCCAATGAGAAAAATCATCAACAATAACAAGATAATATCTAAACTTTGTCTGGCTTACAACCCGGCTACGCCCCCAAAGCTCAAAATGAATAAGATAAAAAACTACATAACTAGACAAGCTAACACTGGAAGGGAAACTACTTCTAGTGTGTTTGCCCAATTAACAGACCTCGCGCTGAAATGACACAAAAATATTAGGAAGGACACCATAAAACTTGGACAATGATGGATGACCTAGTCGGAGATGCCACTGATACAGGGTAGGCTTAGATAGAGTAGTAGATGCCACAATCTCCACTTGTTTCGACAGTATGTAAACTTCTTTGTGCTCATGGCTGCCACCAATAGTCTTCCTAGTTTGCAAGTCCTCAAAAATACATGAACCAAGATCAAATATAGCTCTACAACTTAAATAATTTATCAAGTAAGTAATAGACAAAAGGTTAGTAGAAAATTTTTAGAGCATATAAAACATAGGAAAAAAAAGGTAGAACTAGAGAGTTTCACATCCCTAACTCCAATAATAGGAAAAAGCATCCTGTTGCTAAGTGTAATATGTTGAGGTTGTGAAAAATGATGCAATGAGGTAAATAAGTGAGGTTGACAGCACAAATGTTTCGAAGCCCCAAAATCATGAATCCACATGGTACCTGGTTCATGGGAAGTACTACCAACAAATAAAGAAGAATCCACCACAACAAAGGAGGCAGTTGCAGATGTCATGGCAAGGAGAGGCTGTTGAATCATAAGCTGAACATACTGTACCTTGGTCATGGTCATAGTAGAACTACCAGAAGTCGTCAAGGAAGGAGACTCTTCAAGGAAGGAGACTCTCCAAGTAGTGTAGCATCTTGGGCTGAACCTATAAAAATCTGAGAAGTGAAGGTTCCTCTGCCACTTAAAGTACTAAATCTTTTGTCATGAGATGAGAAACAGAAGCTAAACAACCATGTTTGTCCCAGCACCTATCTTCTAAATCACCTAAGTTCCCTGAACATCCGGTAGGCTTTTGAGAGTCACTTTAAGTGATTACATACTATGGTATCAAAGGTGTCGCAAAGGAAGAATTTGACCCATAAAGAGTTCAAAACATACAATTTAAGAGTCCATCTAAGCCAAACCAGATTTGTTAATATCTAATAAATCTAGCAGGTTCTCCTAGTGTTCAAGAACAGGGCGATGAAGAACTTTCCAAGAAACATAGTGGAATTTTCTTGTGTTCCCATCACCTCATAAATCTAGCTATAAGAGGGATAGTTTTCTTGAGAGCATTGGCAGGCATCTAGAAGCAACTAGACCAAAAGCAGACTAGTTGAGTTCTAACAAATCCAATTAAACATAGAGACCAACATAAGAAAGCAATGGAGCTTTCCATGCCACATGTTTTTTTGGTGATTTTTGTCAGCGTCACACCATTCAGGCTTAAGATTGCCTACAAATATCAGCAATCCCATGTATTTAACCTAAAGCTCAGAAGACTTCCATCAAGCAATGACTTTAAGCTTTCCACAAGGGCTTCGTCCAAGAAAAAAGGAATGAGCCACTATTTCTCAAAACACACGACCAAACTTGAAATTACAGGAAATCGATCCAGCACCATTTTAAGTTCTACAATTGATCTTTGCTTTAGTTGAAAAAATCATTACATCATATGCAAAGGATAACATCACTAGGCAAAAGATATGACTTGTAATCTAGGGATCTTAATGCTGCCTTTGTATACACAAAATTTAAGTTTTATACCAAGGATCTCCTTGACTACAAGAAGGAACAATGACATTGGGTCAAATTTTTGAATTTCCATGCTTAGGAGGAAAGAATTTGCCAATGCCTCCATTGATTATAATGGCCAATGAAGCAGTTGAAACACACATTGTGACAAAATTTACCCACGTTGGAGAAAAGCCAAGGTACAGTAAAGAATTCAATAAAGATATTATTATGCAAAGTACTTTTCGCAAATGGCATAAGTCTGGTAATATTTACAAGTTCCAATAGTGATTACTCATAGTAGAAAGTAAGGTTCAACACTTAAATCATTTCATCGAGTTTCTTTAGGAAACTAGTCAGTCTAAACACGTTGTATGTTTTACTGAGTTTATCTATGTTATTATTTTATGTGGTTCTCCCTATGCTCATTCAGTTTTCTTTGTCTCACTTTATGATGTTTTATTATTAATTACTAGGTAACAATTAAGGACAATCTAGGTAAGGAAAAAGGTGACTGGCCATAAAAGCCTTGTTGAGGAAGTGGATAGAGTATTTACCATTGCATGTTAGCACATTATGTTTATGGTGACAGTTTATTACTTTTGGAATTGGAGTTCAAGCTATCAACAAATGCATATGTGAAGTTACATTCTCTTTTTTCATATAAGTAATCTGATTATTTAGTCACTATTTCTTTAGGTTTCCTCTATGTTGCATTTTAGTCATAATGAATTTTCTTGTATGATTACTTGATAGCTCCTTCAAAGTAATAGATTTGAGTGTAGTATTCTTGAAATTTTATGCATCTTTTCCAATTATTCTTATGGAGACCTTAATTGCATTAAAGGCCCAGATGACAAAACATGTAGATCTCTGTTTTTTGCATCCTGCAATAGATTTCTTATTGATTGTAGACTGCAGGTGTTGAAAGATATCAATAGAAAGTTTTTTTGGTCTAATAATGATCAATGTTGTGAAACTATCATGTTTTGACTTCATTGGTTCTTGATGAATATGCACTATAGAGAACACAGCCACAAGGTTGCTTGTTGATTCACACAGCCACAAAGTTGGAGGTTGCTTAAAAGAATCTAGCATTAAGGCAAAGGAATCATGTGGGGTATGTTGCAGCTCACATTAAGGGCATTAGAGAGGCACTTGATTCTTTACAGGCTAGGATAGACATAGTGGAAACTAGTTTGTCCCAATGAAGGTTCTTCTTAGGCAAGAACTGTCCTCAGCTTTGCATAAGAAGAAAGTCAAGGAAGGCTGCATTCTGAAATTAAATGGCTTAACAGAAGGGATATGAATAGAACTTTTTTCCAAAGTAGCTAAAGGCAGTAGGGTTAAAAATCACATTAGTGTTATCAAGCGTGAAGGTGTTATGGTAGGGGATCTGAAGCATATTCAAGACATGTGCTGTAATCATTTCTATAATCTGCTTGGTTTGAGCAAGGGTTCTAGAGAGGCTCTCTCTGACATGAGTAGTGTTTTGCTTGTCACTGATTTGGAAACTAAATTCTCCTTTGTCCTGTCACGATGTAAGAGGTGAGGGAGATTATTTCGTGTTAGATTCCAATAGTGCATCAAGGCCCGACAAATTTTCATCCTCCTTCTTTATACTCTACTAGCATATTGTGGTAATGGAGATCTTTAAGATCACGAAGAGATTCATGAGCACTGACAAATTAGCCAAGAAGATAAATCACATGAGCATGTAAAGCAGGTTCATGATTATCACCCTATAGCTCCTTTCATGCTCTTTATAAGCTTATCTCCAAATTTTTAGTTAACAAAATGGTGCATTTTAGAGAATTATTGGGTAGAAACAAAGTGTGTTCATTGCAGGTAGATCAACATATGATAATGTTATCTTGGCTCATGAAATTGTTCACGCGCTTAACAAGCCCAGTAAAAAGTCTTTTGTTTGAAGATTGACATCTTGTAGGCTTATGATTGGGTGAACTTGGGTTTTCTCACATGGGTTTTGGGGTTCTCTGAGGTATGCATTTTTTCATTATGTCTTGTACGGAAACTACCTCTGCAACTATACTGGTAAATGATGTCCCTTGTGAGTTTTCTGATTTCTTGAAAGGGCTATGCTAAGGAGACCCTCTCTCTCCTTACCTTTTTATACTTATTATGGAGGCACTATCTCATAGCATTAAAGTAAAAGTAGCTACACTCTGATTAGACCACTCAACATGATCACTACCCTTAACGTAGATGAAAGTTTCTCGCTTCAACATGATCACTACCCTTAACGTATATGAAAGTTTCTCGCTTCAACATGATCAGCAAAAACTGCATGTGAAAACTCTTGCTCTGCTACCTCTATTTTGATTTACAGCTCTGCCACTTGTTGTTTGTTGCAATTTTTTTGTACACTTGTTTGTAGTGTAATTTTGGTTTAAAGGTGGTTAATAAACATTTGTAGGGATCTTCTAGCAGGTTTGTTGCTGAAGGGTTATAAGATTCAATAATTTACAATATTTTTTCAGGAAAGGTAGTCAATACTCGTCTTAAGTACTGTATTGGATCTCACATGAAACTGTGCATGAAATACACATTTTCTGCTTAAATGTTTGGTCATTTCTAACATTCAACCGCTTCACATAATGCTAATGCCAAAAACGATTTTCTGGTATCCATTATATATATATATATATATATATATATATATATATATATATATATATATATATATATATATCCCAAATCCAGGGGTTCATATTGACTTTCATGATCTAGAACATATAGAAGTACAAAAATAACTAAGCTTGATACACACTTCTGCAAATGGAAGATGAAAACTACATCAACAAGAATGCAACCATTAGACATGTCAACTTTCATTTGAAATCGCTCATTCGATCAATACTCTTTCATGCTATTTCTTTTATTTACATATTTCACCTTTAATAAAAGGCTAGCTTGCAGGCCAACCACCGGCAAGATTAATGTGGAAACAACATCTACAAGTATTATAGTCCATTTTTTGTCTAATAAAGGTAAGGGGTAAACCTCCAAGCAAGCTTGCATCAAAAAATTAAACGAGCTGATTTAAATTACATAAAAAGTAACTGCATGTGCATATCTGAAAGGATAGAAATAAAGCCAACTAAAAGGTATATAGTGCAATGCCTCATTTTTTGGTTTGGTTTCATGTCTCAACAAACAACACTTGCATTAGTTTTTTGGTTTAATTATGACAAATATATTTTTTTATCATATTTGAGTTAGTAGAAAACGTATTATGTGTTTGCTTGTTATTATGACAAGTAAGAAAAGAAAATAGACATATATCATTCGAGTGCTTGATTACACTCAACAAATCCAATATACATGGACAAACCAAATATTGAACGACAATATAAATTGCCAATTTAGTTGAACAAAATATGCTACTAGAGAGCCGAAATTTAGATTGAATGATTCATGAGCTGTTGAAGGGTTCTTTTACATCAAGCCTAGTACTAGATACATCTTTCTTAAGTTGTGTAGCTGTGCATCAAAATTCTGCTTCAAGTTGGGAAATAACATGGAATTCCATGGAACTTGCATATTGAAATGATGTAAACCTTGTTCTTTAATTTTTAGCATTTTTATGCCACTGACATTTTCCCATCTTATAACTACAGACGAGACCAAAGGAAACTTTTATGTAAAATTATCAAACTAGTCCTAATGTTAAATGTGCCAAATTAATCATTTTCTTTCTAAATAGAAAGAGACATAACATTCCAATTATTTGAATGAAAGGATTAATGTTAAACAAAATGACATGAATATAGATATTGTAATCTGAATGGTGAGCATCCAACCATAGTAAATCTACTAAGAAATGATGACATTGATTTATTTAAATATGCAATGTCAAGGATGGCTTTCTCAATCATGATTAAGCAGGATTTTTTTTTATTTTTTAATTGTTTTTGTTGAGAAAAAACCTATAGGATGTTCTTCACATTGATATATTCAAAGTTTTTTTTTATAATAAGTCAGCAAAGTACATGAAAGCCTTAAATATGCATTGTAAAGTATATCAATATATTTTTGACAGACTAAAACAGTTAGTCGGCAAGTCGTAGCCCCAAGCCCTTTTGTTTAGGGTAGGCTCACACTACATCTACCATGGGCCTTTTCATTAGAAGCAATCCATTAGCTCTTCTAACTTTTGTTTTCTTAATAATCAATGAGGGCTTTGATGTTCTCTATTTTGAGTGGTGAAAACATTCATTGCTTCTTTTTCAGCATGTGAAATGGTTTCTACAAGTGTTATGATCATGAACACAATAACTAGGTTTTCCAACGCTAAATAAAATCTAGAGAACTATGTATACTTCAGTCCTTGAACTTGGAGAACAAACCCAGTACTTATTTCCTTAAGTTTGAATGAGTTTCTGTGAGCCATGGCCATAGCCATTATAATGAGTGAGAGCACCCACTCATATATTATAATGGTGTTACAATATTGAATATCAATAGCAGAAATTATGTTCACTATTGAGGCAAGGCTGTAGAGAAATGGAGTGAATCTATTTTTATAAGTCCCCAACACCTTTATACAAATTGGTTAATTTGCACAACTGAGGTCCCTTGATGCAAACCATACATAAACTCACTATCATGATGCTATGATGTTGCTTTTTATAGTTGTTGAATGTAGTCTTAGCTTGTTCTTGTGAAGATCAAGTTCTAGAAGGTATCCATCTTGTATTCCCAGCAAACCTAATAGTGATATCAAAGCATGCAAGAATAGTAAAACACCATTTCAAAATGTCATGTCAAAATTTTCTCTTAGATTAGAAAAAATAAACAAACTGAATGTAACAAATTTCGACATCAGACATATTGGATTCCTCTAGCCCTAATTGTAGAAGTACAAGATCTATGGTATATAAGTCCATCCCAAATCCAAAAGAAATTGTGACTGACAAAGAAAAAGGAACTCCGAACAAATATCTGAGATTTCTTATGGGGAGGATGATAATGTTAGCCTTTATGAATGTTTATATCATTTGAGTATTTTATACTACAAAATTGCAAAGAAAATATTTAAAACAATTTTGTTAAGGAACCCATGTACATCTAGTTACTCTTGGAGAAATACAACCCTTAAAAATGAAGGCATCTAACAACATTATTTAACATGCCGACAAAATGCTAGTCATGTCCAAGAACTGGCTATTATAGGAAATATAATATCTTGGAGGACGGCGATCACTGCTATAAGGCTGAGATCCGAGAGCCTAAATCTAACCAAATTTTCCTTGTAATTAGACATGGAATAAGGGCATATATATGAGAAGAAGAATAAATTGTTAGTTTCGTAAGACAAGTCATATAGTAGCAGAATCTCCTACTAGTCAAATTAGTTTAAGTGAACATATAATAATGATCATTTGACGTTTTAGAAAAATGAAAACAACATGCTTGAAGACTTCATGGCAACAACAGTAACTGATCTCAAGTGCAATGCCACAACCAAATTCTTTAAGAATTTGAACAACATTAACAATTGTAATAACAACATTAGGAGATTCAATTAACAAGACAAGGACAAAGTTTCATGTGTGTGGGTTTTGAATGCCTCTTCATTAATTAAGACCTAATCAATTGGTAGATCTAGGGCTATATAGCATATTGGTAAAACGACGGATGAAGTTGTGAAAATAAAAAAGCTTAACCCAGGAGTGATTTCATGTATATAGAAAATAACTCCTATTATGATGTCCTAGAAATTGGATCATGGAGAACTCAGCTAACATGCGATTGAATCAATTTCTTCATGTTCCTTACATGGCAAGGGATCTAATCTCCATGCATTCAATGACAAAAAGGAGTTTGAACACATATTTTCCCAAAAAAGGTTATAATATGAAAACATGGGATAATCCCCTATGCATTAATAGATGTGAAGAGAAAAGTGAAGTTGAAGGACAAAATGGATTATATAACAAAACAATAAGATCTGATCAAGGGCGAGAATATACTTCCAATGAATTTTATAAATATTGTAAAGATCTTGGAATTGATAGATAGAAAAATAATAAAACACTATAACAAAATTATGTTGTTGATGAGATGTACACTAGAACAAGAACAAACACACACACACACACACACACACACACACACACACACACACACACACACACACACATATATATATATATATATATATATATATATATATATATATATATATATATATATATATATATATATATATGTTGGCTGGTGCACATGACCCAATATTTTGGGTTAAGAGTACATGCAGCTATGTATACTTTGATTAGGATGCCCTACAAAGTTGTCTCAATTATTCCTTATGAAAACTGGTTTGGTATGTAATTAGATCTTGAATAATCTCAAGGTATAAGATTCTATATTGCATCTAAAGATCTTATGTCCTAAACTTTATACGTTGGATGATAGACATGTAAGTTACATATTGATCCTTAAGGATCTAGTGGCTGCAAATTGCTTTACCAATCTAAGAGACTGGAAGTAGAGAAATGAGTTCCTAGAAGAACAGAATAGTGTATTTAGTGATCTTATTAAGAATCAATTTGATTTATTGGATGATCTTTACCCTTTAAATAAACAATTTGATGATGAAGCAATTGTAGACCATAAAAAATTATACAGTTCTGAACCGAGTGAATTTGATCCATCTACTTCTCAAGCCTAAATAGACCATAAAAAATTATAGAGTTCCTTAGTTATATTTGAATGATTATTACATATACTTGACAAAGGAGTTTTGCTATTAAATAAACCTTGATAAATGGCTGCTAATTTAGTCATACAAAGAAACAATAAACTTATGTGAGTCATTTGCTCAATCGATCATTTAACAAATGAATTCCATAAGTAAAAATCAAGATTGATATATCTTCATGAGTAAAGAAAATTCCATTCGATATAAATAAGTGTTAAAAAATGAATGTACTAGTGTTTACATGCAAAATTTTGCAATCTTGCATATGACAGTTTATATGAAAAAAGTTAAACAAAAAAAATACTCGCTCCCTTATTTCTAAGGGAAATTACGAGATATACGACCCGACCTGTCGGTATAAAATCTGACTGTTCCTAGTGCCTTTACCAGGGGTAATAAGATCATAGACTAGACCAAATGCTCCAAATTCAACGTTATATTATTGTCTTTAACCTAACGTGCCTTGAATTTGGAAAAAATGAGATTTTGAAACATCTAAGCAGATCTTTAGAAATAGGAGTGCATGAATTAAACAAAAGTTTATTTAAATCCCTAGGATACAGTTCATGATATGTACCATCATTGATTCATGAAATGAGTCATAGGTATAATATGAATGCATGCAAACTAGGACTACACAGAGGCGAGATTCGGTTTCTAAGGTTTAAGGACATGGGTCTTAAGAGATCTATGTTTTGGAATCCAAAATATCTTGATCTAAATCAGGATTCAAGATCTGATTTTGGAACAACCCACACTATACTTTATGGTCCAATTCAACGATATAAATCTAAAGGTTTGAAATTTGGGAGTTTTGGGTATAAGGGGTTAACTAAGATTGAGATTTGAGTTCAATCTTCAAATCCAAAGTTATAAGATCTAAGACTTTGATCCAATTCCAAATTTGGATCTAATCCCACAAGGTCTGAAATTGTGATTAAAATTATAAGATCTAAGACCCAAACTTTTAGATATAGTATCTAATATCCAAATTGAAATCCAATTCTATATAAGATCCAAAATCATGAACCCTGTTACTTAAAATCTAGATCTGATGCTTCAAATGTAATATCCAAATGATGATCTAATTCTCTAAATCTAGATTTAATTAGACCCAAATTCAAATTAAAATATCTGAAATTCAATTAATGATATTTGGATCCATTCTATATTCACATAGTTTATTTGGGGTCAAAAGGTTTTGACTTAGATAGACCTAGCTAGGATCAAGGTTTTAGTTAAATTCCAATGTGAGATAGGTTTGGAGTGGGCTTGATACTAGGCCTTGAGTAGGACATTGAAACCTAATGTAGTTTTAGGTAAGTTAAATATAGGATTTAGTTCTCAATCATGTCTAAACCTAATGGTTTTGAAAAACAAGTTTGAAAACAAGTTCAGTTTTGAAATTGTACAGTTTAAGTCTGTTTTTGAAAACTTGTATCCTTATAATGGTCAGTTCGAATCAAGTGCATGGAAGAATTATTGTTGCATGCGTGTAGCAGATTACCCAAACTGATTCTCACATGGACCTAATTATAAGTGCAAGGTCAGAAAATTGAATGTATGATGCAAAGTGAAAACAAGCTATATGACTGCACTCCAAACATTAAAAAACATCTAATTATATTATGCATGATTTTGAAAGCTAAAGCCATGCACGACCTATACTAGATCAAGAATACACATGCAAGGACTATTATTATGAGTTACGTGATGAACTAGCTTGGATTCCTTAATGAACTCAAATGAAAATTTGAAATCAAATGCTGCATTTTAATATTAAAACTAAGCACAACATTCACAATAACAAGGATATAAACTAACATGTAAATTACGTTTTGAAAGCCTCGACATCTTATATGAGAGTTAGGACATGTTACAAAAAACCTAGCTAAGTCTAAAAAAAAAAAACAAAATTAGGTATTAAAATTGAATTGAACTTAGGTTAACTAGATGAAACATAACAATTTTGCAAAGTTTAGAAAAAGGAAAAACTTAACTAGGTCACTGACTTTGACAAATTCAAAATCTAGGTTGACCATATTAGATTGACACGAAATTTGCAAAGGAGACTCTCTCTATATGGGACAATCAACTCCAATGATAGATTTGAAAAATCATCTTGGATCCAAATGATAGAGGACCGAAAACCTATGACATAAATATGAAATTGCAAAACATAGTCTCAAAATAGGTTGAGGAGGTACGTTGGTCTGACTAAAACCATGACAAATAAACTTGGATTAACCTAGCTGGTCTGCTTGTTCTTTGCATAACAGAAAATCAACAAGATTTAGAAATTAGGAAAACATGTAAGGGGTAACAAAATATGCTTGATGACTTCATGACCACATTTGGAACAATGAAAATAACTGCAACTCGACTCAGTTATCTATGAAATTTGGCCTATAGGTTCTTTGTATAATAGAGAATTAACAAGAGTTTGCAAAATCAAAGTGCATGCATGGACAAAAAAGTTATAAATCGACAAAGTTAGAGCAGAAATATAGTATGCATAGAAATTATAGAAAAACGGTTCAAACAGCAAATTTCATGACAAAATTTGATGGAGTGAAAAACATCCTTTTGGACTAAAAAATTGAAGATAGAATGCCAACATGACAAAGAATGTATAGCAGTTTATAGTTTTAGGAAATATTAAACGGAGAGTAAGAAACAATATCACAAACTTGATGAAAAATAGCATCCTATAGAATTCAGCAGAAAAGTTGCAGAAAAATAGTTTTGAATAAGTAATCTAATTAACTGGTCAAATTTACATGAAATTGGCTAATATTTGTGGAAAAAGCCTAGATAGAAAGATCTAACTTCTGGATTTTGTGTAACAGAAATCAGAATTTCCAATTAAAAATTATGAAGTTCACAAGTTAGACAAATTTCAGAATCTAATTTTTGTAGTTTCAAAGTTGTAGAAAATAGCTTTGGAATAATGACCAAATGCAGGACCAAATGACATAAAATTTGATGAAATTTGAGAAAACTAAACTAGAAATGCAAGAGCAATAAGAGATTTTTACAAATCATCAATATGATTTCTGGTTAGAGAGATATACAATTTTGAAGTTAGGCAAAATTTTAGGATCCTACAGTTCCAAAATTTTGTTATTCCGAAATTTTGTTAGAAGTCTAAACTTTGGATTTTAGGGAGTCTCAATATTTTGAGAAGTTAGATAGGTGACATGTGTCATCCATCTAAAAAGTTAGATGGCTGACATGTCTTAACACTAGATTAATTGGTTCTAAACATTAGAATTACATAAAGATTCAGATTTCAATATGGATTTGAGGGAGATCTACTCTACCATCTTAAGAACAAATTGGATGTAGGACATGGATTAAAAGTCTAGACCAAGATCTGAATTGAGAAATTTAAATCTGGTGGTCTCAAATTAAGATTTAGATCTGAATTAAAGTAGATTACATATCTGACTTTTGATATTGTGATATGAATCAAGGTTATGAAATGTAGGGTTCAAAACTAGGCTAAGTGTGGGTCTTGTGGTTTTAGACTTGGTTTTTAGGAGGTGGAGCTATGCTTAACTATGCCCAGACTCAGCTGGACATAGGTCAAACTGGGTTAAGGTCAAACCAAGTTTAGTCCTAGCCAACTAGTTTAGCTAGGTTTGAACTTGGTTGAACTCAATCCTAAGCTGACTCAAATCTCATGTGAGCTTTATTGGGCTTAGGTCGGACTCAAAACTTGGTTCATATAACTCCAAACTCAGGTTTATACAAAAATAATGTACGTATTTATAAATAACAATTTTATTCTTCGCTCAAAACTCGACCCTGTGAGGCTATGTATATAGTCTAACCACACTGAGACATAGACTGGGTTTAGTTTAAGAGGTGTGCCAAGTTTGACTAAAAAATTCCTCAATTTATCATTGGAAATCATATTTTTAAAAATTGACTAAGCTGAAATTGTACATGTGAATGGAAATGCAAAGGGTAAAATGAGAAACACGGGTTTCAGGCTTGTTTGAGAACTAAACATATTGATACTCTCCTCCAGTGACATTGAATCCATCTATGTGTTCGGATTGAAATTTGTTATTTCAGATCTCTTAAAAATGAGTTTAGAAGTCACTAGTAATAATGTCCAGATATAGCCACTACAAAAGTGATAGGAAAACTACAATTGATCTTAGTTGGAGATAGAATTGTTCAGAATGACATTAAGAATAATCATATCCTTGAAGAATATGATTTCAACTTAATTCTGGTTGAGTCACTCGAATCAAGCAGAAATGGTAATCAGACAAATGGAAATGGGAAAATATGATAATATTTCTTTGAAATGGTTGCCCTAACACTGGAATTTGACCTCAAAAACTAGAAGTGGAGCTACAAATGCTCTGCTGACAAAAAAGAAAAGGGTGATTAATGGACTATTTCTAATCCAATTAGGCTGGTAAAGAGTTTTGAGAATTCCAATTGACTTGTAGAGATGAAAACAATTCAGACTAATATTGGGTAAAGCAATTCTTAGGGTTTTTAAGATTGTCCTGCAAAATTAGTGAAAAATTGGACGTGAGGATGGCCAAGGGAAAAATGATCATTTTTCTAGGTGGTGACAACCTGGGGATCTAGGTCCTGGTGTAAAATACATAAAATGTACATGCCATCTGCATTTGAAAGTTTTTCATAAAATCAGTTCAAATTTTATTTATGAGGGCTAAAATGACAATTTTGGGTCTGAAAATTTTCAACAACTAGTTGATAAATTGTAGTGGCAAAAAGTTTCTCAATGAAGGATGCATTTACCAAACATATCATTTGGCAACATGTCATTGATCCAGAATGTACGTATATGTTCACTCATATTTTTCATTTTTGAAATTGGTGCTGAACTCAGTTTTAGTTTTAGTTATAATTTTAATACCATTTTCTATCAAAAGGATATCATCGATGTCTAATGATTACATACAAAAATAAGCTCTGACTTTTCCAAACATAGCATAACGGATAGCTTCACATGCAATCTTTGTTATGACTATGAAAAGCCAAGTGTGACTATTTTAGATACTATTTTACTTCATATAATGATTTTTTCTAACATGTGTACTTTGGATTTATTTTCACCATTAATGTACAATTGTGGATTTCCTAATTTAAAATTAATTTTTTAACTCATCATTTAAAATGTAGTTTTCCCATTTGACAAATTACAATGGCGAAAGTTATTCTGCTTAAAGCAAGCTTAGCTAATGGTTACACTAGAGAAGTTTAGAGTCATGATTTCAGAATCATTGGGGCTTCTATAGCTAAAAGAGAATTTAGGTTAAAATTGTTGGGATAAAGGATAACAAAAAATTAAATATACCCTTTCCTCAAGTCAATGGTAACCTAACGTATTTAATGTTTCATTAAAACCAAATATAATACCATTAGGACATGTCAATCAATATCAAATAAATCCAAGTTGGCCCTTTTAAAAATCAATTATAAGAATATTCTGATATTTAAAAAGAACAAAATGATTGAAACTACGCTATCAAAGAGAAGAACTAAATTTATTTGTTTTTTTGTTGTGGACTTTATTAGTTCTAAAGATGACAGCATATCTAACTTTCATTATATTTTTTCTTTTTAGAGGCTAAACAATCACTTGATCTTGTAAGAAATAGGATTGTGTTGCTCAATAGGCTCAAGAAGTTGAAGGTATAGCTTCTAATGTTGCAACCACATTTGTTGTCTAAATCATCAATTGTTAAAATAATTTAAAATTAGAAATTGAACAAAAATCATCTAATTAAACTATGATTTATGAAAATAGATTTTTAAGTTTCAGGAACAAATATATAATGGTTAAGTATCAATATGCACATGAATAGCAGTTAATTGTATGGTGACAGAGACTGAAACGATAGCTAGCCAAAGGTGCTACCATGAAAGAGGCTCAATTCCTTTTCCAGATCTATCACCTTCCTTTGTCTTCAATAATGAGACTTCTAATCCACATTCAGGCTCAGAATTGCAGCTAATTATCCAAGAGATCTGACCTGAGTTCCTTTTCATATTTGACTCCATGTTGAGTTCAGAGAAGATGAACAGACTGAGAAAAAGACTTGAACGTTGTGCCTTGGGATCAATTGAACAATCAAACGCTGAATTAAGTTCATCAAAACGGTATTTTGGCTGAATCTTCCAACTGTATATATTAATGGTATAAAATTTCTAATTTCACATGTATTTTATTTCAATGAGATGACGTAACAACCCTTGAGGAAGAGTGAATTTATGACATATATGCAAGCTCATTCATTAAGAATCAATGGAGTTGGTATAGTTGTTAGGGCTTTGACTTTGGTGAAAATAGTCAAGAGATCAAAATCCACGACATTTTTGATGGTCAAGCTGGGTACTTGGTCATGGCGTTTTTACTCGGTCCCTCCAGACCAGATCAATAGTGCAAAAACCGGAAAAACTGAAAAGTGCAAAAACCGGCCCTCATATCCACGACCTGGCCTAAGCTAATAAAAGTTGTTAATGAAAAGGAAGTTTGCCTTGAAAATTTAATTAGTGCAAGGCATAATTTTTACCATAACAAGGCAGAGAGGAATTGATCTTACCTGAATGTGAGGCATAAATTTGAAAAAATTAACAAAACACCTATTGCTAAAAATAGAGAGAGTAGAGTAACTCCAATCTCCATTATTTTCTGTGAAAACTCTTCCAGAAATTGAGAAATGAAAACTCTCGCTTCTAAAATTCCTTTTGCGTCAGTTCATGGAACTACAATTATTTTCATAATTTTCTAGGTTAATTACTTTCATGAAAGTAATTTCTGGGACACATTAATTTGAATTTCATATGGTACTAGATGTTATTTAATTTTAACCGTCTAAATTTTAGTCAAAAACATATTATATATGATAGTGTTCTAGATGTATACAAATTTGCATGGCCTATATTTATGTTCTTCTCGTTTTGCTCGGTGCATTAGCAATTTAGCGAGCTTTTTTAAGAAATCTCTGGAAAGCAGATGCATGGAACATTGGCCTCCAACTTTAGCCAAGGTATACGCGAAAGAACAGGATTTATAGAAAGAGCCCAAAACGGAAAAGGGGCTGCGCTTCTCATTACTAGTACTATTTCTCCTCTCTCCATATTTGATTTCGTAGAGGAGATGAGATGAGAAGAGGGGCAGGAATAGAATTTGATCGGTTATCAGGATTAATTTCTAGAAGTCTCTCTTTCTCTCTCTCTAAATATATATATTTCTCCAGCCTACCAACACCTTGTGTGCTATTTTTCTTATATCAAATAGCATGCATGGATTTTATACGTCTTCCTGTGGTGTAAATTGGATTCTAGAAAAGTTTAAAAGTTAATGATCTTAACTTTATCAGATAAAAAAGATCTAAATTGTACGTCAGAGATCATCTTTTTTTTTTCTGCGTTTATCTATGTGGTTAGATTTTTCAAAACGGAAAAGTCTAAGAACATGAGACGGCATTTTTTACTCATATTCAGACTAACAAAATGATGGTATTGAGTAATGTTGAGCTTAGGATTAAGGGTGTCATTATGGAGACTAAGTGGACCAGTTATTGTCGCAACCTCTTGCCTCCATCTCCTCTCCTCTCTCTCTCTCCCCCTATCTCTCTCTTTCACGCTTTCGCTCTCTTTCTCTCCAAGTACGTGCTATGCACTACACAAGCAAGATCTAAAATTATAATCTTCTCTTTAAAACTTAAGAGTTCAACCTTCCTATTGTTGGATCCATAATGAGCCCATGGATCCTCCACATTGGTGGACTATTTTATATTCTTTTTAGTTGTTGACTATGGATCCATGGTGATACCAAATGCAATTTGTGATCCTACCACTCAAAAGAGAGTCGAAGCTCCTACCTAAACCCTTATCCCACTAGGATGCATGACCTTCTTTTGGTGTGTCGGGTGTTGTCCTTGTTATGCTTTAACTTGTGTGCCATTCGTACAGTTTGCAACACAAGGAGTTGACACCTTGTGGATTCAAAGCAACACAAGGAGTTGACACCTTGTGGATTCAAAACAAGAACTAGCCGCCTATCAGCCTTCACTCACTTCAACTGTTGTACTAACCCCTTCGAGAATTTTAATCAGCAAGGTGATATTATCTTTCAGACTAAGCGGAAGAGCATCTCGCCTAGCACATCGAATAAGCTAAGGGCTAAGGTTAGAGAAGCTAGTATCAGTTATCCGGGATGCCTATTTTTGGACCCCATCGGCTGATCAGGATAACAAGTGAAGTCGCTGGCTATGAGATCTTGCTTGTTTACCACGTGGCGCATCGTTTGGCTTGAACATAAAGACTTCGCATTAAGAGGAAAAGGATAGATATTAGACTAATGCAATTCGGTATCCTCTTTGACGTTTGTGCATTAGTTGGGCTCACGCATTCTGTTTTCTGTTGGCTATTTGATGTTTTCTACTTTAGTGTTTTTGATTGATCTGTATGGTTCTAGACTCCTTTTCCCTACCCTCAGGGGGCAAAAGACTAGGCAGGTGCTTGGTGAAGTGTGTAGGCTAGAACAGACACTCAACCCCTTTTTTTCAGACCCCAAATCCAGTACGCTTCTATAGTGTACGGTGAATTTGAAATAGATCCATCATGGGGATTTAAGCTGAAATCCACAGTTTGTTAAAACTGTGGATTTCAGGTACCACTGATCTCGGATCCCCTCGGACCTGAGATCCATGGGAATCAAAACCCAACCCTAAGGTGTGTTTGTTTAACCGCGAGATCTATAGTGATCCTTCGTCACTAGGATCTTATATACGTGGATTTAACTCCTAGGCACCAAAATAGTTTTTTTTTTTTTTTTTTTTTTTTTTTTTTTTTTTTTTTTTTCTCTTGTAGCGTAGATTTTCAAACACTACCCTGAAGTCATTTTTCCAACTGGATTTGATCTTGAAGGATCAGCCATGCCCGTAGAATCAAAATGCCCCTTGCATATCCATGCGTAGATTTAGAGCGTTGAAATTCTCTGTTATTTTAGCCGTCTAATTATTGAACCTATAAATTAAAAAAAAATTGATATACAATGCACTAATTGAATTTTATAACCTCCCAGTCGCTGTATTGAAAACAACATTATTGCAAAATAGTTGATCCTAAATTCTCACTATTTTGTAATACACACACACACACACACCCACACACACACATACATACATGCATATATATATATATATATATATATATATATATATGACGCCAGATCTGTTGGCCCCTTGTTTATAATGGGACGGTTAGGTCAAATCTTTGCCATTCCTCATCGTTCTTCTGAGCAGTACAGATCATGTGGTCCACATGTCTAAGTAACTTGAAAAAGAAATCACGAAGATCCAAAGCATATACCTCATTTTGTGGCATGCATGCTCTTGGAAGCCAAGCTATTGAATATATGTTTGATCTGCTTTTATATATGAAAATCTAACCTACAAATCTCGTTAACGATTTTTCTAAAGCAATTTACCAATCAGATTTGTGGAACACAGCCGCTCCAGTTGTGGTTGATCTAGTGGTCGAGCCCCAAGGCAATGGACGTCCAAATCTCCATGTATACGTCACTGGTCGTTGAAGAGCTAGTATATAAACAGAAAGAAACCTAATTGTCCTTATTAAAACTAAATTAGACAAACTAAGTACTTTGGTAATCAGTTATATATATTAATTGGCAACTTGTGGATCAGTTGTTAAGTAGTTGTTAATCCATATTATTCAAGGACGATTCTCCATTAATTTTTTCTCTTGCAACTAACTAAAGGTCTATGCTGTTATATATATATATATATATATATATATATATATATATATATATGCATGCATCACCTGCTCAAGTGGAAATTCCTAGAGAAATAGAAGCAAAAAGTCAAATGGAATCACCTATTATGTCACTTTATGTAACTTTAGTAGCTCCTACAAGACTTTAAACGCTCCACGTGGATTGGCATGGTCAATTAAGGGGGAGGATTTTCCTCCACCTGATCTCTCTTCCTGTCTTCAGTTCACACTCCCTCAAATTAAATCTTTTAGTTACACTTGTTCCAACCAAATCTACCCTTTAAATGAATTTGACACCGCTGATTGATTAATTAGTTTATATTTTCAACATAAAAAGTGACCTTGAATCAAAGTTTGTGCGGATCCGTTTTTACACCTAATGAAGAAATTTGGTGCGTGTGAATCATATTTGTGCGATTGGAACAGTATCCAATTGGTAACTAAGTTTACCATTCATCCGTATGTCGTCAGAGTTGATTGAAACAATAAGCAACTTATGACATTTCTAATCATTTGTGGACTTTGAAAATGTAAGATTCATGACAGCTATTACATTGATTTACCTGAGATCAAAACCGACCCTCTAATTTACCGATTAATTTAATAAGGGAATTTGGTAACAGAAACACTGGATCTTTAAAATATAATAATTGTTATATATTCATGAAAAGTCTAATTAACACAGTGTTCCTATTACCAAACATTACCTATGTTGTGTAAAGCAGATACGGATGGGAAGTATCCAAAAGCTGATCATATGAGGAACCCTGTTCGTGATGCGCATCAGATGTCTCAAAATGTCTTTCACACTGCAGTAGTGAAATAAAAATAGCAAAGACCAAAACATGTTAATATGCGGAGGGGGGGGGGGGGGGGGGGCCGGCAGTGACCTTGGCTTCTTGTCAGACTTTAAAATCTTTAAAAATTTATATGTAAATCTAAAAAATTTTAGTATAATATATATACAAATTTTGAAAATTTATATTTCAGCCCTTGTTAAAATTTTGAAACTATAAATGACAAAAGATTTCTGGCTCCACCCCTAGTCAAGTACATGTTTCATGGACGGGATAGGGGTATATAAAGTTGAGATTGAGAATTTCAAAAATTAGTACATTAATATCAAACACTTGGTTCAGACTTTCAAACATGCCCCTAAGCTTTTCAGGACTTAATATACTGGCAAAAAATGTAAAAGTGATAGGAATGTGAAAAGGATCAAGTTAAAGGCTTGGGTTCAAATTAATCTCAAACTTCTCATTCAGTTGTTAGAATTTCTCTTTGAAATTGTCTTCTTAAGCTTGCTGCTTGGTCACCCTCATCAGATATTTTAACTTTAATATATAAAAAAAATTGGAATTATTTAATTCAAAAAATGATTAATGTAAGTATTGAATAAATAAAAACTTTGTAAGGACACGTCTGCTCACACGTGTACGTGTTAGTTAGAGAGAGAGAGAGAGAGAGAGAGAGAGAGAGAGAAACTTATGTGGCAAAAGACATTTTTCTTCCCTAACAACCTAAAGCTATCAATTGATGTAGGTTGTCTTGACAGTGACTGATAGAATTAAACGCAAGATGAGTTTGGGAAATCAAGGAAAAGGAAGACGGTAGTGAAACATTACAATAAGCTAAAGGTCTATTATTAAAAAAAACTCTTAAAATAAATGTGTGAGAAGGAGGATGACGGCAGCATGAGGTTTTTGGAAGGGCAGCTTCCTTTTTTCAACGCGGAAAAGGAATCTTATCTCTGCAGTTCCATTCACACGTACTGGGATTAATCACACATCTCATCATCCCCCAAATCATATGCAGAAATAAATTCAATATCGCGACTTTTAACCGGTCTTGTATGTCCAACTATTTTCCGACACGAACGGTGGGACTTATTTACGGCAGTAATTCTCGCAATGTCGACCATTCATCGTCCAGACGAACGGCGGAGATTCTATATCCCTTTAGGTGAGGAGGAAAATTATCCTAATACCAAATTCTACCCATATATGTAGCTCAAGAGCTGAAGAGCATAGTCCTTAGAGAAAATTACGATTGAACAATTTGGTCTTTTCATCTCCTTGTGCTTAGTTTGGTTCATGCACGCAGTGAGGAAATTAATGTCCGATTAATTACTTCTAATGTACTTTGATTTAAGATCTTGACGATTTGAAATCTATGGAATATTTAAGATCAGATCGACCAGATGCTCTTCCCTCTCTTTCCAAATTAGAAATTAAGCCCATAAATTTTAGTGTGAAGATTTTACCATATAACAAGGTATGCTAGATTAGACCCATGAATCTATATGAAGGAGCAATGACCATGCAGTAACTGAGTCGCAATATTGGAACAAAACATTATGTTGGTTGGGAAACATTTTTCCTTTTATAAATCACAACTTTAAATTAATGTCCTACAGTAAATTACACGTGCAGGGGACCTGGTATGAGATCAAGTGCAACAGCTTCCACTGGGTTTCTTGCCTTTCTCTTTTGTCCTCAAGGTCACCTCTAGATTGTCACTTGCATTTGCTTTTTATGTAAACATGTTTCAGATGTGCCTGAGAATGTAAGAGAACGTACAAAATCAATAGCTTATCAAGTCACATAATTAATTTTCATATGCAAGAAAATTTTCTTTTCTGAAGAAATACAAGAACCCTTATGATGGTTTCTAACTAGAGAGCTAGCAACCTTACAACAGATAACCAAAAAGATCTGCTACCACTCAAATTGCTTTCAAACGTTTGGGATGGTTTCATCTATCTCCGGCCAACCTCACTTTTCCGCGCTTGGTATGCTCTATTGACGGCAGACAAACGAATGGACTTCCATTTGGTTAGATCGATCGGTGTTCCAATCCTGAAATATGAAATTAAAAGGGACTGCTTCTTTTTTTCTATTAACATGAAACCATATTTCTTTGAGGGAAAACTTTGTTTAAAAGTAACTGGTAGTGATGAATTCATGTCTACAAGACGAGCATGCATGGCATTTCATGGCGACAACGTAGTGTATGAAGATAGAGTATGAGTAGTAGGTCCATCTCCTTCAACGGCGAACTGTGGTGCCTCTTGATACGTGAGCTGCAGGTGTACACAGTAGCACAGACACAGACACAGAGAGAGGGAGAGAGAGAGAGAGAGAGACAATTAGTTTCTAATTGTTTTATATTTAATTGGTTGCTAGCATGACATGGAACAACAGAACTATCACAGCTAAGTTATAAACAAATACAGGAGCTGACATCCCTTAGATGTTACATGCCAGTTGCGTAGACAGCCTATTTTACGCTTATCAATCAGTATCTACAATTTTTGCTGCCATGTTAATTCGTCAGCACACCCATAGAGGAAAGCATTAGCTGCCGCGCCAAAAAGACTCCAAATCCAAGGAAGCCTGCTTTGCAAAATTTGAATCGGATGGAATCAATGGATTCAAGTAGGTAGAAGTTGAAGCCTGTTGCAGTTGATAATTGTTGGCCACACTCATCTGCAGCGACCTCAATATATTTGAACTTGATGAAGGAAAATCTAGGCTGAAGAAGCTGCTCCCTGGCATTGAAGAAAGAGAGTTCTGCATTGCCTTCTCCCTTAGAAGCGGCACACTCGTATCCGCGTTGACAAACCCGTTTTTCATGTTGTTGGTCATGGTGGCTATGCCGCTAGTATTGTTGGCAAGACTGTTTTCATCAATGTTTGGTGTATCTGAATTTCCGAGTAACCTGGTTATCTCTGATAACTCTGAATTCGATTCCGTAAAGTAACCGCTTTCCATGTACTCCATCTCTCCTTGGTCCAAATTGGTGCCATTGGATGGAGATTGCTGTAAAGAAGGGAAGGGCGGCGACCTTCTTCCTACACAGTTGCTCTTTCGGAAGATTCTGCAGACTACCCATTCCTCCTGCAAAAGAGTATTCCATCATCAAAGGATCATGAGAAACCAGTAAAAAAGGAAGATGCCCCATAACAGTAGCATCGTCATTAGACTTTCATGGCACTTGCCTTTGTGAGTTTAGAAGGAAATTTTGATGAAAGCCTGTACTCATGCATGACCCAGTTGGTCTTCTCCCCTTTGGGAGCTCTCCCCTTGTAGAAAACCAGAGTTTTCTTCATACCCACAAGCATACTCCCTGATGTGAAGATCTCTTTATCTTTACCAGTGGTCTTCCAGTAACCAGCTTCTGTTGCCCTATTTGTCCTAAGGCCAGTTGGGTACTTCCTGTCCCTCAAGTTAAAGAAATACCATTCCTTCTCTCCCATGCTAGCTTTGCCTGAACGCAGAATGTCAATACAAGATGGAGCAGCATGGTTATCGATCTGGGAGCCTTTAGTCTAAGAAGAAGAAATTAAAGAGAAAAGAAGAACCAGCCAAGAACATTCAGAAACAGAAAATATATGATTACCAGGAAGATCCCATGGTTCACATCTGTTGAGATCAACAACGGTAATGGCCTTGGCAACGAAAGCAGAATCCGCGACCTTGCGAGTGAGATAATAGGCGACTAGCTCCTCATCTGTTGGATGGAACCTAAAGCCAGGAGGGAGGCTGCTGTCGTCCATGATCAGGACCTTTTCCACCTAGACAGGTACAACTCAATCGGAAGAAATAAAACTCACGGATTGGTGGTGAAGATGGAAGGTGCAGATGATTGGACAAAAAAGGATGAAGAGGCAAGAGGAAAAGGCCAACCTCTCGCCGTTTCTGGACGTAGTGGCGCTACACGGATCTACTTATAACTTACCATTCGTGTCTACTGTGGAGAGAGAGAGGAAGGAGAAGGAGAAGAAGAAGAAGGAAACAAGAAGATGACTCACGCCTGGTCTACCAAGAAAGAGTCATATCATATCAAAATCTCATGGGGAGGGCGATGGTCACACCAACCACCAACGCTGCTTACCTATTCTACACGCTAGCAGTGCCTAACACCTCCGGGAATCAACGGTGCGTACGTCAGGGAGCTTAGCTGCGTCGGCTTCCAAGCGCGGGCGCGGGCGACTGCAGGTTTTGTTGGCTTGCCAAATTTGGTTTATTAATTAAGTTGGTTGGTTTAGTGGCACTAACAGTATCCCGAACTTTTAATTTGTTTATAATATAGTTTATCAAGCGGGATGTCATATATATTGCAGTATTTATTTTGCAGATATACCTTATATTTAATTTAATGGCAGTAGCAGTTATCAGAAATTTGTAATTTAATTTGCTTTGTTTTGATTCTTTTTTGGGTTTGAATGTGACCTTTGAAAATATAATCGTCTTTTCGGTAGAAATGGGCATTAATCTGTCTTAGTCCGTGACCCATGTTCGAGGGTCAAATATGCTTCGGTGCCCTCATGCACCACGTCTCGTGGGGATAAAATGGGACCATGACTTTTTGTTCACTCATTTTTGTCATCATAGTGGGCTCTTTTTTCATTTTTTCAAGGGTACATTGTTGAACATACAACCAGCTTGGAATTTGACTAATGAGGTTCCGACGATTATATAATTAAGTCAAAAGAAGGTGTGGTGCTTGAAATTTTTAGACAGAGAGAATTCAATAAAAAAAAAAAAGTCTTAGCACTGTGAAATTATTATGAGGCCTAGGCAAATAATTAAGAGCCTCATAGCCTATGAATAAAACAATTGTTGGAGACCGCCAATGTAAAAATAAATTAAATTTATGGGACTACTAGTCAACTGCCCACACATGTCCATATATGACTCTACACTTAGTCTAAAGATTGCCAAATATTTTTTCGTTAGGCTATGATCAACAATCCAATTGATCTGGGTGAGCAAAAGGAATATTTCATCTTACCGTCGAAGGAAGACCCAATGCACCCACTTAATTTCTCGTTTTCTTAAAATATAAGGTCTATTTTTAGTGCCTCAAGGTATCTTACTGCCGTGATTCAACTTAAGTGTTAGTAATCTTTCTTTTGTAATACAAAGAGTTCAAATCCTAAGGGTTTGAAATGGAAACTGACATCTAACACCCCACCCTTTGCACCAAACCCCTCAAATACTAAGAACCCAATTGATCATCTAGCCTAGCCAAGCCAAGGTTGCAGACTAAAAAGTTTTAGAATTTCAAAGAAGTGAAGAGTTCACCATGTGGGTCCTTACTTTGGCAAGATCCTCTAATAATTAATATAGTTAATCAAGTTAGCCGATGAAAGGAAAAATAATTTCATGTGATCCCTAACAAATAAACGGTTTTGAACTTCGCCTGGCTTGGTATGGTCTTGTGCCTGTTAGGGCACCAACACTCGGCTGTGTGTTCCGTTCCCCCGTAATAAGAGTCTACGTCAGCCGGCCGGCTGAACTCATGGTGATTATTTTTTCCGGATTGAGTTTTTGGAAACACTAAGATCCATTGAATAAGTACAGTACAACATCAACACTCAATAATACGACCAATCAATGGTAGAAATTAAAACCAATGAAATCGTAGCAAGAATCGGTTTGGAAATCACTTAAGAAGCTACCGACTCGGTGAAATTGGCAATGTAGTAGTTCAGCTGAATTAATTGCGGAAAAATAAAAAGAAATCGTTAAATCAATTGTGAATAATCAAAATTATTATACAAACATGATTTCTTTAAATAATAATTAAAAAATAAGAACTTTCACAAATATCTAAAACATAATTAAAAAAATTGTGTGTTGTTGAATTAGCCATGAATTCAATTTGGACTGCCACTAATTCGATGTAAATCGCTTACTCTTACAACACTATGGGAGCAAACCGTATTGTTGTTTATGAGGTGACCTGGCGGCAACTAGACACATGAATGTGGGTATTAGTGTTGACAATGGTTTAAGCCTCAAAATGATCTTCGTTATTAAGAGCGAACCTGGTTATATGCACAAACTATGTTATGTCACCAGAGTGCAGGGTGTGGGTGCTGGTGTCGGTGCGGATGCAAGTGTCAGAGCGGCACATTCCAAAAAATTTAAGTGCGGCAAAAAATATTTTATTATTATTATTATTTTTAATTTATTATGTATATAATAGAATAAACATGTATATATTATTATTATAATTTAGTTATTAATGTATATAAAATACTTGAATAAGTGTGTTGCATAAGAAAATATCAAAACGACATATAATATGACATTTTAATTAGGCTCGAGTGTGAGTAGGAGCTGCACCCATTTTCGATGCGCACCCGACTCGATGCGACTCTGGTGCGACAGTAAAATAAAAAAGTCTGATAACTTAGTACACAAAATTGTACACCGGGATGCAAGGGGAGATTCTTGTAAAGACAAGAAGTGAAAACTTCAAATATATATATATATCATTTTTGAAAATCTCCAAAATACCCCAACTCTCAATATATATATTTTTTATGGTGTTATATGACCTTGGTGGACGCAACTCACTCTATTGGAAAAGCCGTGCACATTATTTCTTATGTTCATGTATTTGAAAGAAGACCTTGAAGACCACTGTGCTGGTCTAAGTTTTATTATGATCTAATTAATCGTGGTCTTCGATGTAGATCACTTTTTTTGAGAAATTATTTGGAAAAAAAGTCCGAAATTATTAGTGCAATTTTATTACACACGTTCTTCAGCTTTGAATAATATGCCTTTTTATTGGTTTTGTTTTGCCCTTATTTCTTTTCTATGCCAACTGTTCCTCATGAAACTTTTAATAGTTCGATGCATGCAGTCAGTTGCAGCATAAGTTTGTACCCAAGCCCTTAAAGAAGCACGTATTGTCATGGAGAGACTTCATTTGCACTCGTTAGTAAGGTAGTGTTTGGATGACACTCTCAAAATTCTTGAAAAAATTTGACTTTTGTAATCCCTTTTAAGAAAACCGGTTTGTGTGTTTGGATAATAAAACCAAAACGCATTTTTTTCTTTTATGCATAGCCTAGGGAATATCAAGTTATTCACTTTGTTGTGACGATCTTATACATTTTGCTAAAACCCAGTTTTAGTAGAACTCCTTTTCTTATCATTCAAACGCCCGTAAAATGACATTTTTGAAGTAAAACTATTTTTTATTTCCAAAAACTGGTTTTGAGGTGTAATCCGAACGGGCCCATAAACAATTTCAAGAAGAATTCTTTTACTATAAAAAAAATTAAATTGTTATGATTGAGAAAAAAAAAAGAAAAAGTACTGCTCCATTTATGAAACTTTTGATGCAAAGAGAAAGCATCGGTAGTACCCCATAGAAACGGCAAAAGGATTATTTGAAGGCATTGCTGTAAATATCATTTTCAGGCATTCTGTGACTAGATTTTGTTGGTATACGTATAATAAAATAGAGTTGTTTTCATTAGGAAAGATATTAAAAGTAACATGTAAAAAATGTGAAAATAAAAATTACATAACTAAAAAAAATTTAAAAACACTAAAGAATGCAAAAAAAGAAAAAAACATGAAAAACGAGAAAAAAAACGTCCTTCCACCTTTTTTCATTTTGATTTTTTTTAAAACATATTTTCCCCTCTTTTAGACAGGCCTATTTTTAAAATTTTCTTTCCATGTTTGTTTCAAATAAAAACTGTTCGAAAGTGATGCAGCAACGTGACTTTTAGCAATGCCTTCACGAAAGTTTTTGTTTTGGAGCCCCATGGCTGCGGCGGGAAGGTAGCTTTAGCGTTTGAGAAAGAAGTTTCACTCGGAAACGTATAAAAACAGGCTTAGCTAAATTACATGTGCTGGCAAAGTCTGGGATACAAGAGGCCGTAAAGCAATTGAACTTTAAGCCATGGTTACAGGGCAATTTTTAGCGTGATTTTTTAGACTGAGAAATAAGATTATCAGCAAACGTCCGATTACTTGGAGGATGGAGCCTAAATGAAACACGAAGTTAATAAAGAAGCATAAATTTTTTTATTTTTCAACTACCCACCTTAATTTATTTTTCACTCAATAAGCATTTTCATGGAAATAAAAAGTTTAAATTTGTAATCTTTACTGGAAAACGAATTTTGATCTCCATTTTTTCATATTTGTAATCTTTACTGGAAAATCTCTTCAAAAGCAGAGTCTTCTCAACGTTAGAATGAAAGTCATCACAAGCCATAGAATCCAGGGGCGTAGCCCAAGGGTGCCAGGAAGCTGCACGGGCCGCCCCAGGTTTTCAAACAAAGGAGAAAATTGATCAGTTTTTTTTTCTCCTTAAGGAACGTTGATGTTTCTGTCCCTACAATGCATAGCTGGCAAACTCACTATTTCGAGTAGTGAGTCACCTTAGTCGAATCAGCTGATAATTTCTATTAATTAACTGAATATTGAGGTTTTTATTTTTTTAAATTGTTTAATATCATAAACTTTATTAAATAAACACAAATACCGACATTACATGTTATTCAGTTTTAATTGATGAAAGAAATCAAACAAGTCACAAATGCATTATAAAATTTATGACCTAACCCAGCCGAGTTGAAATCCGAATCACAATTTGCCAACTATGCTAAAATGTCTTCAAAGTACGATCAGTTCCTCACACATTTTGTAGAAAAGGCCAAAAGGGTGATTGTCGTTCACTGGCTTTTACCAAGGACAGAGTCTTATTTTTATATTAGCATTAATTTACGTGACTTTTTGCATGCAAAGTAGTCCAAAACCCTTCAATTCGTAATAAATGGGAGAATAGATACGAATTTTATAAGAGTACAGAACTATGTAGTCACGCGTGAAATTTATTAGCAATAATTGCGCCCTGCTGTCACAGAAAGCACAATACCGTAGTTCAGGTATACAATATATAATATAAGTACTTCAGATGATATACAATATATATACGAGTGAAATTAATGCGTCGTCTAGCAAGAGACAATAATAGTAATAAGATTCAGATTAACTTACTGAAAATGCCTAATGAAATCTACCCATAAAAGGGATAACCAGGTACTTAACCTTTAACTGATAATGTTTTCAATACGAAATAAAACTCCATCAAAATAGCATTGGGTCCATTCTTCAAGCAATATGGACATCTTTTTATCACATACCCATTTTCTCATATATATCCAAATTCATCTAATGGATTAATTGGGTCCATTCCTCAATCCATTTTCTCCACTGGTTGTACATATGTTAGATCCAGATCCAATTTGCTGAACTTCTCATGCACAATAAGCTGAAACAAATACAAAGATTTAGGTGGGGATGGTCAAGTATAGATATTATTGTGTTTGATTCCATTTAGGGTGACTCGTTAGGTCAGGAATTAAGGGCAGGCTACTTGGATATAAATTCTCAAACTTGGACTCGTTACTTCATTAGGTGAGGTTGATCAAATTTAGTTGGGAAGAGGTTCGTCATGCCTTTACGTTGGCCCCGGTCAACAGATTGGGTGTCCAGGGATGGTACCAAGTCCCACTCTCTGTTATTTGGATCTACGTACCAGCACAAACTTAATTTAGATTTCGAGAGAAGGTTCCTTCAGGTTGATCAGCCTCCAAATCCGTGTCTGTTTCAGTAACATTTTTCACTCCGTTTTGCAAAGTTTGTTAAACAAACCAATTGAGTCTACCAAGATAAATATGTATAACTTTCATCAGCTTCTTAATGTTGGACATGTTTAAATTGGTCAATGCTGTAAACACTGAATTCATGAAAGGTTTTGGGTGAGTGGAATCTGCTTGAAGAAGGGCCAAAAACCCTTCCCCTTTCTTCTCCCTCTAGAGTTCATTGTGATTTTGGGACCTGGATGGACCTGATGATACACTTGTCAACTAGAGTATCACACTGTCACTGTTTGCAGTTCATAGCACCTATAAAAATCAAACTAATGACCGAACTTGTACTAGGCCACTAACCCGACCAACTATATTGGGTTCCTAGAGGCAAATTCATGAATGGATCTAGACTTTTGACTATGAAGACAGGATCTGAAGGAATGGGCTTTGCTACTGGTTGGGAATTTTGGAAGGGGTAAAAACAAGTTGAAAGTTTGGCTTTAGTTTCAATTTGGGTTTTGGATTAGGTTTTGATTAGGTGAGGGATGTGGATTTGGATCTTCTGTATGAGATTAAATGAAATGGATATTGGGGCAGCTGGTTTCCGTTCGGTAGACATTGGTGGGGTTTGAACTTGGCGTGGTCGTGAACTTAGGATACACTGGACCATACAGTTTTGGGTTTGGGAAGGATATAAAATTTGTGCAAATGCTTGGAGATCTATCAAGGTGAACGAGTGGTAGAGATAAATGGGGGCTTGTGTGGGCCACCGCCCACACCAGCCTAACAAATTTTTTTATTGAAAAAATGAAAAAAGACATTGCGATGATTTAAAAATTACATGGAGCGCTCACATCAGACTTGTGCTGGTGGTGAGTCCAGTGCCCCTTAACCAAAATATTCTAGCTCCTCCACTGAGGTGAACCTAAATGTCAATTGCTTTAGGGAGAGGTTAAACGTGCTAGGACTGATTTGCATGTCTGTTGAACTGGGGTTGCTGAATAGATGGGTTACGGGTTGGGTTCCACGGGTTCATGGGTGGTTGAGCTAGGGCTTAGGTTCGGTTATATAGGACAGAAACGTGGCTATGGTCTAGAATATAATAGTATAAATAGGTCCGGAGATGGGCGTTCAAATTAATCAATAATACTGGGTCTACAGTATGCCTTTCATACTCTTCGTGGAGTGATTCTATCGGTGGCTTATAATTTTCAAGTCACGGAGTCATCGTATTTACTCAGTTTATATACTTCAAAAATTCCAACTATCGATGCCTTACATCTAAGAAAGTAGACATAAGTAAAGACATGGCATATTTATTTAGAAAAAAAAAATGCTACTTCCATCTATTGGTTGAACGTAAACAAACCATTTTTTGAAAATGGGTTCTAACACACAAGAAATACATGTTATTTGATGAACAATCTTTGTAAATTCAAAGATTGATCCTAGATGGTAGTTTTGATCCAAAAAAGCAAAAACTAGCTTCAAAGAATAAGAGATTAATTCAAGAAATTATGATAAATGGTAACAACCAAGTCTAAGATTCTCACCCTTTCTGGAAAATGTGGTTCCGTAAATAAATGACATGTCGAGTAGAACCTATTGCAAAATGGAACTGGATATATGCAGGTCCTTCTCTCAAATTGTGAGTATTACCCTTTGAAGCCAAATGGGACTCGTGGCCTGCTTAACTCTCCTTCTTGAAGAAAAGAGCAGTTCCTGCGTGGAAATACTCTTCGCATGCATACAGACATTAGTATAAGAAATCCATCAATCAGGAAGGTAGGTAATGCATAACCTTCAGTACGCAGAAGCAACGTTACCTTTCTAATTATTTTGTGTACCAAGACCGCGTTACATGTGATATTTAGTACCAAGAATCATGCGTTACTGATTGGTCAACACAACCCCATTGCTCACATGTTATAGAACATACATATATTAACATTTCAAAATAGTAGTTGTCATAATAATGCCTAATACACTAAAATATACATATTACATTATTGCGCCACACGATTGCCAAATTTGTCAATTTCACCACATTATAGTGAGGAACTAGTAGTGAAAAACCATAACGTTGTTAGAAAAAGAATGGCCAATGAAAATAACGAAAAATCATTTATTGTGGGCACTCACATTAGAAAGAACAAAGTTCTCAGGTAGCTCTGTAGAAATGGACAGTAAAAAATGCATCCCTAGTGTCGGATTTCTTGAGAAAAATAATTTTTTAGTCATTTATCATAGCCCTAAAAATTTTCAAAGCAAAAAAACCTGACTTAAACGCTTTGGATCCCAAAAATTTAGTTTTTCTTCATGGGCAGGTTCTTCTGGCTGAGCAAGTCTAAGTCTACTTCACGGAAACCAGAGATGGTAGGGGATTTCAATATGGGAGGCATTTCTAACTATGACCAAATTTCCTGCATTTCCTGGTTCTCGTGCTTCTCGCTGGTGATTCTAAATTGTTGCATTTCTAATTATGTTAGGAGCAGCTCTAAGAAGTCAGGAAAGCTCTTTCAATTTTTGCTTGCATCAAGGTCAAGGCACATCAGATCACGTTGTTCTTGTGTTCCATATTAATTGGCCCTATTGTGGCCAGTGGAGATGGAATTTTTAGATAATTCGAGCATTACAAGTTGTAGCAGTCGTTTAAAGTTTAATTTGTTAGGGCATGGATTCATGTTGACGGGTTTCCAAAGGTTAAGTTGAGTGTAAAGTCACTATGAGCTTAGGTGCAAGAAAGAATGACCTCAAGGTGATCAAATATTAAAAGATTTGAATCAGTTTAATTGTGGGGTTATGTTTTAGTCAATAAAAGAAGAACAAACCTAATTAGCTTTGTTGCAGTTCCAAGAAGGTTATGGAAATAATAAATCCTCTCTTGAATTTTCTAAAGGAAGACCTCGTAAGAATACTTTAAATATGATATGACTTATGATGGGGTTCTTGAAGAACCTGGTCAGATTCATATAACTTGTGTTCATTACTTTACAAGGCTCTTTCTAAGAGATATATTCCCAGGTTTTCTTCCTTTAGATTTATGGCCTGGTTTATGGTGTCTATTGTAGAGAATGAAATGCTTTCTGAGCCAGTTGTTGACGAGGAATTTTTTCGGGTTGGTAATGGAAGCAAACTCAGAGAGCTCTTCAAAGCACGATGGTTTTAGCAGCAATTGGACATTGTTAGGCTAGATGTGTCCAATGCCATATGTTTTTTTCTTTTTAAAGGTAAGATGATGAGAATTATTGAAAATAAATATACTGTTTGGTTTCTGAAAAAGGGGCTCCAAACTCATTTCCAATTTCAGGCCGACTGTACTAGAAAATAGTATTTTCAAGTTCATTTCAAAATGATAGTGTTCTACAAGAAGAGAATTCTAAAACAATTAATTTGTGGGAGACAAGGTGTCTTTCTAGGCAAGAGGTGTATTCCATGCCGGCTCATGAAATTTTGCATTCCATGTTAAGAAGTAGTCTACAAGTGTATGCGTTAAAATTAACCTATCAATATACAGGTTGCCATCCTAGTTAGGTGGACAAGCTAATGAACAGTGTTTATATTGCCTCCTGTGCTATATTGGTCAACAGAAGAGAAGGGAAATTCTTTCATAGAGAAAGGGATCATGCCATTAACTTCTAACTTTTTCTTATTGGCAATGGAGATCTTCTACATAGGAATCGAAATTGTTGTTATGAATCATATTATTGAAAACGGAATACTAGAGAAAGGTTTGCTAAAGTGACATCCCTTATTTATGTTGATGATGTTCTTTCATTTTTCAAAGTGTCAGAGAACAGTTTATAGAATTCATGGAATGTGGGGAAATTTGGTTGAGGATGGCACTGCACATATTAATTCAAAAAAATCTCAGTTTTACCATGCATGACAACCAATGTGAGATGATGTGATGTTAGTTTGGTTGGGTCAAAAATGATTTTCTCACCAAGTATTTGGCACTGCTTCTGTCTCTTGACTTTTTATACTCTTATGTTTTAGATGATATTGTATTGAAGGCCCAAAAGAGATTGAGCTTGTGGTCATTAGGGAGGTTTCTCTCTTAAGCTTAGAGACCTTGCCTTATCAAATTTGAGTTATCTGCCCATGCACCATATTGGGCTATGGGGCTTGAGTGTCCCATCAAGGTGACATAATCTAAAACATTTATGTCAAATTTTTAAAGAAAGACTAGAAGAAGTTAGTATGATTGATCTCATTTATTGAAAAACCCAAAACTTCTAGTCAAGGAAGGAGTTTGGTAAGAATAAAATGTTGGAAGCCAATATGACTTACTTGGGTTTCTGGGTTACAATGGCTAACTAATAGAGTTAAGACTGTTACCGCAGCTACAAGTATAAAAATCATGAATTCGGTAAGAACAAATCTCCTCTATAGGAAGATATCATGAGATCCTAGAGAAAGGTGAGGACATTTGGTGGCCAATGAAAAATGGTTTGGGGAGGTAAAACTTGATATTGGCTTGAGTATCCTGGAATAGCTCATTTGCTATAGAAATTCTTTGGTGTGATAGAAAGAAAACATATTGGCTCTGGTTCTCTATTTCAATATTGTCATGGAAGATCTGAGTTCTTAATTAGACATTTCATAAAGGGGGTGATTAAAATGAATTGAATGGTAAAAGTGAAGTGCGGTAGTTGTACCCTAAGGCTTTTTGAAGTAAACCAGGTCTAGTCAAGGTTTAAAGTAGCACCCCCTTAAATTATATATATATATAAACTAGCTCAGTAGGCCCACTATCTGATGGTTCTGTTCATCCCCACCCTTCCTGCCCAAAAGAAGAAGAAGAAGAAAAAAACACTTTTTCCGTCTCTTTTCCTTTTGAAATGGGCCGAGCAGAATGGGAAAGGGGAAACAGGCGAGCAATAGAGAGATATTGGGGAGAGAGACTGGAAAAAAGAAAGGTTATATTGCTACCATCCAATTGCATGACTAGAGAGTCACACTCAGCAAATTATGTGTGTGTGTGTGTGTGTGTGTAGAGAAAGAGAGAGAAAGAAAGAGAGGGATAAACTGGTTGGTGCTAGACTATTAATTAGATGCTAGAGGGATAAAGAACAATCTCAGTCTTTGACCATTTCAAGATTGGTGGTTGATAAAAAAAAACAATGAGAAAAAAATGTGAACTAATACTAGTTAATGAAAATGCTCCATCACTTTTTTTTTCCTTGTTTTCATCTCTGAAAAAAATAAAGGGCTAAAATTTTTTCTTATTGTCTATCATCTAAGTGTCTAGCGCCTCTCTCACTATCTCTCTCTCTCTCTCTCTCTCTATATATATATATATATATATATATATATATATATATATATATATTCTGGGTGCTTATTTTTTGAGTTCCTCAAATGATTACAGAAACATAACAGGATCCTGAAATGAACTTACTGCAAGAAAAGATAAAATTGTAGGTAAAGTGCAAGTGAACAAATTCCAACCAAGAATATGGAATAGAATGAAAAACTCAATGGAAAAAACTGCATGTATACCAGTAGTTAGATAATGTAGACCTTATACAAAAGTCAATTTTTTGGTTGCTTACTTCTTTCACGAGCATGATGAATATTGTGTTCATATAGGTATCTCCAATGCTTTCACATTTTAAGTGCTCTGTTACCCTATCTGATATTACTCTATCAAGTGCTGTGTGGAGCCCCACTAATCACTGTGCCTTCTTCTGTTTCAGCTTATGTTGACTTATGCTTCACAAGATCCAAAATTAGATCCAAAAGAGGCATATATAAAGCGTCCTGTTAGTACCATTTTCCAGTTAGTACTGCGCGAGCTTTGCAACTAGATCCTTAATTAATCATTTTTCTCTTATTTTTCTAAAGTTCTATTGAACAGTGGTACCAACAACAAACATTCAGAGATCTTGCAATTGGGGCGAGAACTCAGACGTGACGTCGCCGCTCACAAGTATATGCTTTTCCAATTCTTGCCTCCAATGTTATTGTGCAATTGAAATTAGCTATTGGTAGGTTACCCTCCTCCATGTTTAAAAGCAAGCAAGTTTTTCCCTCGTCTTCTTTTACTTTCTTAATCTTCAGTATGACCGACCGCCGCATTCCGAAAGCTGAATTCTTCATCTCCTTCAACTTGAAGATCTTTCACCTACCGAAGAGTCATGCTACTCAACTCCAGTAGTTGAGAAAACACTACTCCACGACTCCGGTCATGTACTATGTAACTCATCTCCTCACATGGGTTGCTTGACGGTGCATCACCGTTTGGCTAATTGGTAATTGACTTCAATGTCTTACAACGATTAAAGACGAGTATACAAACTGAATTAATGCAGACAAATTCATTATTAACCCAAAGTAACGCACCTGCTAATGGGTGGTGAATTAATCCTCTTAAATTGCTCTATTGTTTTCATTCATTGCCAAGTTAGTTTTATTGCTATTGTGATTAATGGCGAATTCAAGCAGAAGAGGCCAGAAGTAAGCCCCCTCAAACTAGTGCATGACAGGCTTTTCACAAATTGTTCACTAATAAGATGGGCCCAATCTCAATGTTTACAAGCCGAAGAGGAGTGGGTAGCAACTTAAAATATGCACAATCATGAAATATGATGTTTATGTAAACAAATTTATAAAACGTAAGCATGCATATGAAAGATATTTTATATAAAAAAATATGTATATAGATAGAAAACGTGCTCAAATGATAAATTATATATTGTACGTCAATCAGCCTAGCTCAGGCGTGAACGCCTTGTTCAAAAGATATGCAACATACTTCTAAAGTTGTCAATTATGAAGGCAAAATAACATCAAATTCTTACTGAGTCACTTTCCTAACCCAAAAAAAAAAAATCCTCCAAGAACCATACCTCACGAGTTTTTGCCTTGAGAGGTCGACCGGGATTAGCAGGCCCAAGGAAGCTGATCAGGGTTGTGGTTTTGTGAAAGTTTTCTATTGCTCTTAACTCTCTCACAAGATGTATTCTGTACTTCCTTCAGTCACAAGGCTCACGTAAGAAGGAATGAATACTTTGCCTCGGCCATCACGCCGGCTTACGCTTATGCAAGTGATGACCAATTTTTTTTGCGTCACCAGAACCCTTTGTTCATTGAAAGCGAAAGCCACTAAGGCAAATAAATAAAGAGCTTGTCAGTGTTATACGTAGTATAAGGTCAATCTGTCATTAATTTTTTCATCAGATACAAATCTAGCCCTTTCTTTACACCCTCGCATTATTGATACTTCCCGTTGAATAAACACCCCTCCTTCATCGAAGAGGGGCATGCAGACGGCTTTCAAGTACGAAGGCGTCTCGATTTTTTAATTAGCAATTACCAGTTTAAACAAAGGCTCGAAGATGATTGAGGGTTGTTGAAGTTCCCAACCAACCATTCATATCTCTCTCTCTCTCTCTCTCGAATAATTTCTTTTGCTCATCATGGATAAAGACCAGTCGGGTCCGAATAAAGACAACACACGAGAATGGTTGGTTTCTAGAACATGTTGTTCCTTCAACTACAAGAGCAGATGGCTCTAAAACTGGGCTACATCACTGTGTAAACCAACTTCCAAACGATATCAACAGCGACCTCTAGATGGGCAGCGGTGATATCCCAAAAGTATCAACCACCAGGCTTGATCATAACGCGCGTTGTAGATTGCCGACAGAAGCTGTTGATCTGTTTCCCTGAAATACCGGCTATTAGGTTTAATTAAGACCTTCCTCGGAATCTTGGTAGCCCAACGTTTCTTTTTCTTCTTTCCTTCTCTTCTTTTCTGTTATTATTTTGCAGAGTTCATAGCATTTACATGCCAAATCTAAGCAATGTACAATACACAGTCACTATTCCAGCGCCACGTTGGCTGCCTCCTGCTCCAGTCCATGCAAATGATATTAAGGAACAGGAGTTCCAACAGAATGACGCATAACAAAAGCAATGTACAATTTGACAGTCACTATTCCAGCACAAGTTGGCTGCCTCACCGCTTCAGTCCATGCAAATGTTATTTAGAAATAGGAGTTGCAACACTGATGCATAACAAAAACAATTTTGTTTAATTTTTCTTTTTTAAAGCCAAACGATTGTATGTATAGTTATTATGCCTCCTAGTTTTAGGAAAGCTTTAGGCACCAATAGAAAGAGAAAGGGAGAGAGAGAGAAAGAGAGAAATAAGGGGAAGTCCACTACAGCTCTACAAGGTTGTTTTGTCTTCAATGGTTATATGAAAAACTCTCTCTCTCTCTCTCTCTCTCTCTCTCTCTCTGTTTTATATATATATATATACACACACACACATAAACAACCTTGTAGAGAGTTGTAGAGTTTTACCGTGGCCAAAATATCAATCAAATGCCCTAATGTATACTCATGTATAAGAACGTCTCTTTTTTTTTTTGCATGAACCAGAGTGACATGAAAGCTTGATCAGGATGTGTTGTTTTTACCATCATACCAGACTGAACTTGAAACCCATAAGCCACCAATAGGCTATCTCAAAGGAAAAAATCATCCTATATTGATGTATGCAACCTAGGACTGCAAACCTACTCCAACAGCCATGGCTGCATTTTCAAAGGCAGCACTAGTTTGTCATTTGTTAACTGAGCGAAATTGCACGAGAGATATGTTTCAATATGATGAGAATTCCACAGTGCAATATGTACGGATTAATTTCCACAAGATTGCAGGAGATAGATGCCTGAAAGAACAAGCTAAATGCTATTCAGAACCATTATTATGGATAGGAGGTTTGCCAGCTTGGATGTCTCTTTTATAACATCAGCTTCTGAGGTGAATATCCTAGGGAACAGTTTCTTTGTTCTGGTAACTACATGCATAAAATAACTCCAATAGACAGAAAACTTAGCAGCTTTAGGATGCAATGCACCAAGTTCATTTGAGACCTGCACCCTGCAATAGAGCATTAGATTGTTAGATTTTGGATCATTTTTTCGTCATACAAATATAAAAACATATCCACCTGTGGCTAACTTGAACCCCGAAATTATCATGAAAGTCCACACCTCCAAGTTCATGCTGCCACATTTTTAATAACAATGAGAAGTCAGAATGTGCATAAAATGACAACCAACCACAACCTATCATTAAAGTCTTCTCTTGACTCAATCTCTTTGAGGTCTCTCTTGCCTATCAACTAAATGAGTACAAACCTTCTTTTATGAGAAAAGGTGCACCCTTGTCAGAGGCGGAATAGGAGGCCTGCACTTACAAAGGTGAATGTAATTGCCGGTGCACTAATCAGCAAGTATGAGCAGGTCACCAACCATGAGTCTGATTGAACTATACATTTCGAAAAAAAAATCCCACAATGGAAATGATAAATGGACAACCACCAACCAAGTAAATGACTGCAATAAACATTGTAAACAAAACAAATGGAAGATAAAAAGACCGCCTAAGTATCGAAAGTTCTTGTCCTTGTCATTTACAAATTTCGACTAAAGCACACAAACTAATACAGCAGATGCAACACGATATCATTCATATTTCTCGATGGTGGGATAGCTTCTTCCCAATCTCCTCGCTAAAGCTTAACTCTAGTATTGAAGGGGGCATTACTGTTTGAGATGCAAAGCAAGCTATTAAAACAGTTTTTTTCTCGCAATAGGCAGTAGATATACAATCAGATTTTGAATCTACATTACCAACAGCAATTGCAGACTTGGACATTATAGAACTCATCCAGATTCACTTGAAGGCTTCTCCTTTGGATGTTTTGAGGCGTAGTGGTCTGCAAGCTGGTTTGCATTTGCTAGCTGGACCTGAATCACAAAGCATTATTGCTCATGCATGTTCATTACAACGACAGCACGTTGTGGACATTATGGAAGATACAGAAATCAAGTAGCTGAAGGCATTCTGCATAAACAGTAGATACTCCCACCAAACAAGGCAACTCCACCCCACACACATACATAATTGGAGTTTGAGCAAACTTACATTACTCAAGATGTCCTATGGTAAATCTAAGCACCTTGATAGAAGCATAGCCTTAAATGATGGAGTGTGTTCATGCTTGTGCATTTGCAAGAAATAGTCCAGAGAACAAAACCTCTGCAACCCTGCAATGGATATTAAACTAAGCTGCCTAATTCTTTTTGGATATGCAATATATGAAACCTGTCTTTGAAAGGGGAGTAAACAACCTGACCTTCCTCCTTATAGTCCACCCTTGTCAAGAATGAACCGCTCCCTGAGAAAGAGCGCTTAGGTTCCCAGAATCCTTCCACTAGTTCTTCCGGACAACTGACAATAGAATTGTCATCCATACTCTTCATCTGAAAGTCACTGACAAAGCACCCTACCATCAATCACCGGATCGGCAATGCTATCTCCTGGTCACCAAGAAGAACAAGAAATCATCACAATGAGTTTTCTACTTCTGGTACCCTAAGCTCTCAGAACAAATACTCCAAAGTTGAAATATGCAAAGTTAGCAACTGTAAATACATAAATTCATAAGCAATTTTAAAAATAAATAATGATCAAATAATGGCAAACCACAGGATCAGTAAAAGCAGCAAAAACAACATCCAGATTCACATCCTCGCATTCATAGTTATTAATGGTGTGTAGACAGTATATTCGATCCTTAAACACTAAAAAGGTAAGAGAAGCTGTACCAGGAGTGGGCTACAAATTTTTTTTTTTTGGGAGGCCAAACATGTTAAGTTGTAAAACTAAATAAAATTTCTCATACGTTTTCAAGATTAAACTACATTTTTCTCAAAATATCTAAGGGCTAAGTTAAAATTTTTGAAAATTTAAAGAGCTATAACTTTACTTTATAAAGTATTAGGAAGCTAGAGCCTTTGCCTGCTCCTTCTAGCTGTCCCTGCCCCCCTCCATCAACTTGAATGATAATGTGCATGTTGGTCCCACCCTTCAATCAAACTGCAAGGTAAACTTATTGCTGGTTGAAGAAATGAAGCAAAACAAAGAGAGAGAGAGAGAGAGAGAGAGAGAGAGAGAGAGAGAGAGAAACAATGTAACGTGGTCCAGCTGTCAATCAGCCTATGTCCGCGGTGGGAAACTCTTCTCCGGTATTTTCACCAGCCATCGCTAGAAAGAGCAAGATTTATTTATCATAATTTGATACAATCCAGATCCTTGATTTTAGGATCCTCATTTACACGGTTACAACTTATTCTAGTAGATGGGTTGGAGATAACATGGGAGGTAGGATCTTTCCCACCAGGTGAAGACTGAGATAATCCAATATTGCTGGAAACAATATCTCCTTCCTTACCGTGTTGTTTATCATGCCCCCACAAGCCAAGCTTGGTGTCAACAACATTGAGCTTGCCTCTCAAGCAATTGAATTGTGGTTCTGGCAGCACCTTGGCAAGAATATCGGCCAATTGATTTTCAGATGTAACAAATGTTCCTTGTTGGAAACCTTCTCTCCCACAAAATGATAATCAATCTCAATGTACTTGGTTCTAGCCTGGAAAATAAGGTTGGCAGCAAGGTACGTTGCCCCTATATTATCACATTTAAGGATCTGTATTAACTTTGAGTTCCTTAAGAAGAGATTTCAGCCAAACAAGCTTCAAAATGGCACCAGTAAGAGCCTTGTATTCTTCCTTTACGCTGGATCGAGCAATGGTATGTTGTTTATTTGAACCCCAAGATATAATATTTTCCCCAAGAAGCATGATGAAACCACCTATGAATCTTCCGTCATCCGGGCTATGAGAGTCATAGTTACTTCTTTGATTGGAAAGTGTATATGAACTTTTTCCTTGAAGATAACAAAGAATCTGTTTCACATGTACCCAGTCATAATCCATTGGATCATGCATGGACTGACATGCTTTGTTGACTACAAAAGCAATGCCAAGTCATGTAAGAGTGACATATTGCAAGGTTCCAACAATGTTTCTACAAATAGAGGCGTCTACAAGTCTTTCCCCTTCATGATGTGAGAGAGGGGAATTTGGAGCAGCAGTAGTAACGACAGTCTTGCATTTTTCCATGTGAGCCCTTTCAAGAATGTCTATAAGATATATTTTTTCTAAGACAATGCAAGGCATCCTTTATTGAAAAGCATATGAATACCAAGGAAGTAGTGGATTTGACCTAGATCTTTAAATAGAAAACTATCAACTGATCTATTTGAGAAATACTTGCATTTTTTTAGTAGAGCTGCCAAGTCAAAACAATGTCATCAACATAAATTGGTAACTAGATGTTCACACCCCACCCCGTCCTCGGGGGTGTCAAAATGCGAACCAGCAAAATTTCTTTTTAAATTATAGTTTTGAGAAAAATTTTCAAGAGAAAGGGATCCGCCCACCGGTACGAGGTCTAACCATTCCTGCCGCCTTTAACAAGGGTAATTGGACCAAGGATTAAGGATCATTTGGATCATGTACGAGTCATTGATGCAAATCCTATATGCTTGTGCATTGAGGTTTTGGATTCAAGAATCAAAGTTCGTGACTTGTTTTTGAAAATAAATTCCTTAGAAAATGATTTGAAAAGTTATTTGAAGATTGGAGAGTTTTCAAATGGACTTGAAAACCTTTGTTTTGTCATTTATTTTGAAATCCATGATTCTTGAAAGTGGTTTTCTAAACATATTTTGGCCACGATTATGAATGCATTGCTTATGTTTTTTTTGAAAGTTAAGTGAAGTTTACAAATTCTTGTTGCTATATGACTTAGTCACTTTGTGCAACTCAAATTTGGATCACTTAATTTCTTGAGAAGGTGCATGTGGTGCTATTGACTTTGAATGAGTGTGAACGCATGAAATAGGAAGGAAAACTACATGAGACATACATTCTTCACTCTCTTATAATTTCTCAAAATTCATTCATATGAAATTACACATCATACAATCTACACATAAAGATTGATTTTAATTAAAATGTAGGACTTTCTCTAAATGTGTTTATCATATTCTTAAGCATAAGTGTTAGACATGCAGTTCGTAAGCTTGAGTCATGAATGAGAATCTCAAAACAATTAAAAGTTAAGCAAATGAAGATGAAATCAATATTTAAGACATAGAGGAAACGTAGATATCACCTATTTTCCTCAAAATTGCCATAAAAATTATATTTTATTTTGATTTAAATGGTTTAAAATTAAAATATTGATTCTAAGAGTGTTTGACTCTTAGAAAATTATGAAATTAGGTTTGACTCCTTATGAACTAAACATCCAAGTTGGTCCAAAAGCATATGCCACATTCTTTCATTCATGTCATGAAGTTTTAAGAACCTTTCTTTTTCCCAGATCAAATTAAATTTCAGATTCTTGTGCTAAAAGACCTGTCCATTTCTTCAATAATTTCAACACCTTTGATCTTGTCCTTTGGGGAATTTAAAGATTGGGAACTTAAATATGTTCTTGCATTGTTCTTAAAACTTAATCAATCACATGTAGGTCTGAAAATTAATGAATGAAATCAGTAATTTCTAAAAGACTTTTTTAGGAAGCCGTTTATATAGGATTAGAACTTTTATTATTCTACAAAACATAGCCACTTTATGGCTGGACATTGGTATTTCAAGCATGTAAAATTTGAGATTCTTAAACTAGTTATTGTAAAGTGTGATCTAATTTCAACAACTTGTATACACTTTACGTATGAATTGCTGGAATTAAGCAAACTTTAAGAAGCAATGAAATCGATTTCATAACTTTGCACCACAAAAATCAACAAATTGGTCTTATTTTCCTAAAACCAACTTGGAAGCATGTTCCAACCTAATTTTAAATGAGAAAGATGACTCTTAACAAGAGGTCACACGTGCATATATATAAAAATATATATATATATGTACATGTTACGTCTCCAAATAAAAATTTTGATGAGGGACCACATAGCCTATGAATCATGATGATTCATGGTTGTTGTTTTTTTTTTTTTTACGTAGAGAGATTGAAAACATAAATCAAAATAGCTTTAAATGAAAGAAAACAAGAGAACACTCAAGTCGGTTCATCCTTAATTTTGCCATGCAATGGTGAATCACATTCATAAGAATGTGTCCGTCCCTAATAGACATTTACATTATATATATTGCAGTGGACCTCTCTCTCACCATGGGGTTCACTCATGGTAGGGAGTTCAAAAATGGGTTTAGGCTAACTGGTTTTGAAAGGGTCGTGGCCTTAGGGTCCTTTTCACAAATTGATTCATAGGTTTATTTTTGAAAAAATCAACTCATGCGTGCATCATGCATTATCATGTACATTTGGTCGTAGCTTTTTTCCTAGATGGACATCATTTCCAATAATGAAATAAATGAAAATAAACACTTCCCACGAGTGCTTAAATTAAAATAATAGCAAGAAGCTGAAATGGATGAAAAATGAATTAGAGTCACCTACCTTGTGGTCGGTCTTGATGTTTGATATTCCTCGCTTGTTTTCAAAATCAAGCAATCCTAAGCAAGAATTCAAGTTTGGATTGGAACTTAGCAAAGCAAGAAGAAGAATGACTTACTTGCTAAAATTTGTAGTAGGAAAGAAAGAGCTTCTCACCACGAAAATCTTAAGTAAGAGTTCACTTAAGCACCCTAACTTAGGAAAAAAACAATAGAGAATAGGGGATTGTGAAGAAGGAAATGAGCGAGGGAAGAGGGCTTGGATGATTTTTTCTTCTCCTCCTTGGCTTCTTCCTCCTAGCTCCTTGGATGCAGCAATTTGATGAAGACCTCAAAAATTTGTCCCCCTCCTTGGTTGCCAAGGAGGGGTTTATATAGAGGAGGAGATGAGTTCAACCACCTTCTTTAATTTGCCTTGGAAGTTTACTCAAGACTTAGAAAGTTGTAAAATGGATTAAATAGCTTTTTAATGGTTCTAATTAACTACACCCAACTTGTTTACATGAGCTAGGTGGGCTGCGCTACGCATGGTCAACCTTGGTTTAAACCGAGCTACCAATTTTGACCAAAATTTTGGATGAAAATGCCCTTGCATAGGGTTTTACCTTATTTTATTTTATTTATTTTTTCTTTGTTTGAAATTGAGCTTGTTAAGTTAAAACCTAGTTATTAAGCTCTAAATATTATTGAATTATGATAATTCAATTTAAATTTGAATAAATTTTTAAAATTCTATCAAATTTAGTTGAAAAGGGTATTTTCATCTATAACTTGATTGAAGTAGATTTCAATTGAATCAAACTTTGATTTGAAATATTGAATTTAAATTTGATATTTGATTTATGCATTTGACAAATCCAAATGTATATTTGCCTTTTATGAAATCCCAATTAGGTTATGTATTCTCAATTTGATCATAGAAGGGCAAGATCATCTAGATTTGTCAAATTTGACCAATTGACTAAAGTCAATTCTCATTTATAAGTAGTTTGACTTTGCTTGAGGTAATTTGATGAATTTGAGCTAAGAAAGCTCTTGATTGAGTTAAATTGTACTTTGACTAAATTTAGTCAAAGTGGATTCTATCCAATCAAGGTCTATTTTTGTCCTTTAATTGGGTCATCAGATGGATCTACCCTTTTGGCAAAGCTGAGCTCGTGTTGGCAGAGCTCAGCTGAATTTGGCGCCACATTTGGGTGCAATAGGGTTGAACCTACTTGGAATTAAGTAGGTTTGGTAAGCCTAGTTATTGCTTCTTGGAGGTTGACCCCTAGAGGATCTAGTTAAGGAAGAGAGAGAGAGACATAAATGTCTCTCTTTTCCTAGGTTTCTAGTTAATAAACCAAATCATGATATAATCAGCAACAATGTTATCAGCTCCAAGAGTATCACTGGAGGGAGTAACGTCCATACAGCTGGAGGAGATCACGGTGGAGGAAATAACGTCAACACCACCAAAATCATAGCTGGAGGAAATAACACTCAGGCAAACAATATCAGATTCAAGATTAAAGCTAAAAGAGATTATGATAATGACGATTCTAGAATGGCAACTATCTCATAAAAGGAAAAAATGTAGGATCTTGTAATCAAATCGAATCCCAAGATATGGGGGACTAATGAACATGTGAATTGAGTATAAATGAAATCTCTCCTCTTATGATAAATAACAAGAGAGAGACCTTTCTTATCGTGGACGTAGACTAACAAGTCGAACAACATTAAAAGACTGTTGTCTCATTACTCGTTTTTCTCTCTTTAGCGTGAGGTTTTCTATGGTATCAGAGCCATTGTTGATCAATTTGGGCTGATTCGATCTTGGGAGACCTAGTTGCTATGAAACAAGGAGCCACGTGTGAAGAACAAGAAATCACAGACGATAGTGGGCCAAATCCCTCACGTGTTTCGTCCCTAGTGATCAATTGAAGCTGAATTTTGGGGCGTCCACTCCACACTAGGATTACGTGCTGCTGTCCAATTTTCATCAGAATCAGAGCTGGCATTGAATTTCCAAAATTATGTGAGTCATGCAGTCCTGAACAACATTTGAAGCAGAAGATCGCAAGTGTTTCTGTTTCCATTTCCCCTTTCCTATTTAAATCTCTCGGCATTGTCTCCATCGGAGTTTTTTCACCACAAATTTGGATGTTTACAATGGCATCTCAACCACTAACACCTGACAGCAACTCTTATAGTACAACTACGGCATCACCAAAATCTGAATCAGAGGCCATGAATATGCCATTTTCAGGACTTATCTCTTTCATCATATTTGCTCCAACAAGTCTCTAGCATTTCCTGTCTATAAAATTGTCTTTCGACAACTATTTACTTTGGGAATCCCAATTTATTCCTATGCTTAAAAGTTATAATATGATGGGATATATTGATGGGTTGTTCAAGTGTCTAGATGAGTTTTTGCCTAGTGAAGAATGGCATCGTTGTGACCAATTTCTACGAAGTTGGATCATCTCATCACTAAGTGAAGTCGTGCATAGTCAAGTTGTAGGCCTTGATTCATCGTACAAAGCCTGGACCACCATAAAGCTTATATACATTGCTCAGTCTAGAGCAAAAGTGCAACAACTAAAATCTGCCTTACAAAACCTAAAAAAGGGAACTGAATCCATAACATCATATTTTCATAAAGCTAAAGTCATAGCTTACCAATTAGCTATGGCCTCCAAACCAGTCGATGAAGAAGATCTGGTTATGAACATTCTTTCTGGCCTTCCCGTAGAGGAATATGGCACTCTGAAAATCTCCTTGCGCACTCACGTTGACCCTATAAATCTGGAGGAGTTATACTCTCTGCTTCTTATTCAAGAATCTGAAATATGAAAACCTGCAAATTTTGAAGATCCTTCAGCTTATATAGTGCAGCGACAAAACTTCAAGAATCATCACTATCTTGGAAAGACTGAGCAGCAAAGAGGGCGTCTAGGACATCATCCTCAGGATAAGTCTATCAACTATCATGTTTGCGGTAACCGTAGACGTTTTGCTTCTCAATGCCGAACTATATGTCAAGCTTGCAGGAAATCAAGGCATGATAAATTAAACTGCAAATTACATAAATTCCAAAAGGAATCATCATCCCCAAAAGCATATCACAAGGAAACTATACCTCAAACCGATGATGGATTTTGGTATGCAGACATCGACGCTACTCATCACTTGACTGCTGATTTGAATAAACTATCTGTTCACTCAGAGTATCATGAGAAAGATAAATTGAGAGTTGGAAATGGTGCTGGTCTTCAAATCAAGAACGTTGATAATGTTTCTCTTTGCATCTCAAATTCAAAATTTCTCATAAATAATGTGTTGCATGTTTCTACTATTTCTAAAAATCTACTATTTGTGCATAAATTTGCTCATGACAATGATGTTGTTTTTGAATTTGACACAAATTGTTACTATGTTAAGAATCAGATAACAGAGGAGAAACTTCTAGAGGGAGCAAATAGAGGAGGCTTATACCAACTAAAGTTAGAACAATATGCAGCTCGTCAGAAAACAACACTTGTTGGAGAACGGGTCTCAGTTGATGATTGGCATAATCGAATGGGACATCCTGATTTTAGAACTGTTATGCATGTTTTGAATAAATTTGCTTTACCGATTCACATCAAGTCTTATAATAAGATATGTGATGCATGTCAAAGAGGGAAAAGTCACGCTCTTCCTTATGCTCAAACTTAACATAAGATTGATGCTCCACTTGATTTAATTTTTACTGATGTTTGGGGACCATCAGCCACTGCATTGTTGCATGGTTATATTTACTATGTTAATTTTATGCATGCATTCTCTTGTTTTTCTTGCATATACATTATGAAAAATAGATCAGATGTTCTTTCTGTCTTTAAAACTTTTCAAGTTATGGTAGAACGACAATTTGATAAAAAAATCAAGGCAGTTCAAAGTGACTGGGGAGGAGAATATCAAACTATCTCTACCTACCTCTAACAAATTGGTATTGTTCATAGAGTTGCTTGTCCTCATGAGCATCAGCAAAATGGCAGCATAGAAAGCAAATACAAGCATATAGTTGACATCAGATTAATACTTCTCGCACATGCCAACTTACCCTACAAATATTGGGATTTTACTTTTAGAACTACTGTCTTCTTGATCAATAGAATGCCAACATAGGCTCTTAAAATGTAGTCACCATATCAAGTTGTGTTCAAGAACTCCCGGATTATAGATTTATAAAGGTTTTTGGATGTGCCTGCTATCCATGTACGTGATTTCAACTCTCACAAATTGCAGTTTCGCAGCATGCAACATGTTTTTCTTGGTTACAACAGCATGCACAAAGGATACATTTGCTTCGATCAAGATACGAGCAAACTTCTTATCAGTAGACATGTGGTATTTGATGAAGGTGTATATCCATTCAAAGCCTCGGCTCAAGAGCCCCACCCTTACCAAATAAATTTGTACCTACCATCACCTTAATCATAACCATGCCTTCCCAAAACTTACCACAAAATCGTGCCACATCCACCTCTTACACCCGATCTCTCAACCCAACCAATGTCTCCTATTCCTTCCCCTTCTCCCACCATCACTCCTATCTAGGATACGCAATCTGAACCTACAACATTCCCCACCCCTCCACCACCTCCAACACTTTCAAACCGACATAGATCCCATTCCATGCTCACTCGGTCTCAAACCGGCTCTCTCAAGCCCAAAACCTACACCATTTCCAAATATTATCTCCCTAAAATTCATCTCACCCATTTCAACCTTGAAACTGAACCCCATACCATGTCCCAAGCCTTGAAACATACTCAATGGGTTCATGCTATTAAAGCCGAACTTGCAGCTCTCACCAACAATTGTACATGGACTCTTGTCCCGCTGCCTCTCTCTGCTAATATTGTTGGTTTAAAATGGGTGTCTCGTACCAAAAGGGAAGCTAATGGTACACTTGAACGCTACAAAGCTCGCTTAGTTGCCAAGGGCTATACTCAAGAACATGGTATTGACTACTTTGAAACCTTCAGCCCAGTAGTCAAACATACCTCTATACGTGTTCTTTTCACGATTGACATCAACTCTAATTAGAATATTCGCCAACTTGATGTTTACAATGTTTTCCTTCATGGTGTTCTTACTGAAAAGGTGTATATGGCTCAACCCCCGGGTTTTATTGATGACCGCTTTCTGCATCATGTCTGCCAGTTGCATAAGGCCATCTATGGTTTAAAACAATCTCCTCTGCCTGGTTTCATCGGCTTACTACCTTCTTGGTCTCACTGGGTTTTGTTGGTTCTAAGGTGGATCCCTCGCTCTTCATGTAGCTGTAGCAAGGCTCACAATTATATATTCTGATCTATATTGATGACATCATAATTACAGGCAATCATGATATTATGATTCAATCTCTTGTCTATACCCTTCATCAGGAATTTGGCATCAAAGACCTTAGTCTCCTACATTATTTTCTGGGCATCCAAGCAACATTCTTGCCCTTTGCTGTTAACAAAGTTTGTCAATATATGCAGCGTCCTCCCACTGTTCACCTGACTGCGGTCAAATGCATTTTACGTTATGTAAAGGCAACGCTCTCTCTTGGTGTTCTTTTAGAACCAGCCAGCAATTTTTAGATTGATGCCTACAAAGATGCCGACCGGGCCAGAAATATTGATGATTGAAAGTCCACTAGAGGATTTGGCACTTTTATGGGTTCATTTCTTCTCTCTTGGTCTGCTTGCAAACAGCCTACTGTTGCTTGATCAAGCACGGAAGCTGAATATTGGGCTCTAGCATCCTGTTCCTCTGAAGTCTTATGGCCCACATTTTTACTACAGAAATTAAACATCACTATGCTGCATGTTCCTCGTCCATGGTATGATAACATCAGTGCAACTTCTCTCTCTGCCAATCATGTCTTTCATAATAGAAGCAAGCATATTGAGATCGATGTCCATTTTGTTCGAGATCACATTGCCAAGAATCATCTCACAGTACATTATATTCTTAGTGCTGATCAACTGGCTGACATTATCACAAAACCACTACCTCCAACTACCTTTGATAACCTTCGATTCAAGCTCAATGCTCTTTCATGAGCATTCATCTTTAAGTGGGATAATAATCTCAATCATGATATAATCAGCAACAACATTATCAGCTCCAAGAGTATCGCTGGAGGGAGTAACATCCATACAGTTGGAGGAGATCACGCTGGAGGAAATAACGCTCAGGCCAACAATATCAGATCCAAGATTATAGCTAAAACAGATTATGATAATGACGATTGTAGAATGGCAACTATCTCAGAAAAGGGAAAAACACAGGATCTTGTAAATCAATCAAATCCCAAGATATGTGGGACTGATGAACGTGTGATTTGAGTATAAATGAAATCTCTCCTCTCGTGAAAAATAACAAGAGATAAACCTTTCTTATCGTGGACGTAGACTAACAAGTCGAACCACGTTAAAACACTGTCATCTCCTTCCTTACTCGTTTTCTTCTCTTTGGTGTGAGGTTTTCTACTAGTTATGATCTCATTCATTTCTCATTGAAAATGATTTTTTGAAATAAATGAGAAGAGATATTTTGAAAAGGAGAGGTGTGTGATCTCTTGGGGCTACACGAGCTCGGTGGGGCCCACACGTGGGTCCCACATAACATTCTGGATCGAATTAGATCCAGTTCTAGGATTTAAATCAAAATTTGAATTTTGCAATTGGATATGGATTTCAAATGACATTTGTAATTAGATTAAGATTTCAAATGACATTTATAATTGGATTTGGATTTCAAGTCTTAATTTGCATCCAGTTTTGGACTCGTAATCCTGCTTTGGGTTCATGGCATGAGTCAAATTCATGATTTGAATCTAAATTATTCTTTAGATTCAAAATTGGATTTGAAATTGCAACTTTTCACAATTCTTTTGTAAAATTATGACATTGCTTCAATTCTAATGTGGAAAAATTTGAGGTGTTAACACTAGATAAGTGATGCATTAGAATCACAAATAAATAATGATGAGTCTGACTGTGATTCCTTAAATCCTTGATCAACATGAAACTGCTTTAAACTATCAAACCATGCTCCTGGCGCTTGTTTGAGCCCATGAAGAGATTTTTTAGGTCTACAAACATGATCTAGTGAGTTTGTATTCACAAAACACATAGGCTAAATAATAAAAATTTATGTTCATAGTACCATGAAGAAAGCATTATTTATATCCAATTGTTGAACGTACCAATCTCGACTAAAAGCGATGGATATCATGAGTCTAATAGTGGCTGGTAACACAAGGCTGAAGGTTTTAAAAATAGTCCATGCCTTCTCTCTATTTAAAGCCTTTGGCCACTAGTTTGGCCTTGTACCTAATAATGGTACCATCAGTGTGGTGCTTGACCTTCTAGACCCATCCACATCTGACAACATTAAAATGTGACTTTCTTGGCACAAGTTCCCATGTTTTTACTTTTGTAGAAAGTATCCACCTTGCTTTTCATAGCATCCATCCAAAAGGGGTTCTGTTGGATCTTAAGTGAGAGATAGATTCAGTTTCTCGAATGGTTTGTGATAAATAGTTGAAGACTCTAGGTTGGCAAATTCCAACTTGGGACCTAGTGACCTTTTGGTGATTTCTAGTGGGTTTGACATTTTGGTTGTGGGGTTCTTCTATGGCCAGATGTAAGGTGATGGTATCAATGGTGTCTTAAGTAGGACTGATCAAATTTATTGGGACTCTGATCATCATTAACTTGGTTGGGTATAGGTTCTGGCAAAACAATGAGAGTGTTGTTGGATTATGATTCAACAACTTTTTTAGGTTGAAGTAGTCCATTACTATTGTTGGATTCCATTGGGGTCATAGAAGAGAGTTTCAACCAATTTGAGATATCTAATGTAGTGACTGGGGGAGTACATTGAGAATACAAGAAATTGATAATATATTGTGTCTGGATATGATAACTTGATTGTTAATAGGATTATAACACAAATAACCTTTGTGACAGCTGCCATAACCAATGAAAACACAGTTTGGGCTTTAGGATTGAGTTTTGAAACTCGTCTAGGGCCATTAAAAGGATTTGCAGTGCAGCCAAAAACAACTATCGTTAGCTGTGTAGTTATTGAATATATGTTTTCTTGCAGTTTGAGAGCGTTTATGACAACATTAAGAATTAATATTGGCTAGTTGTTGTCTTTCTAAGTATTCGTTTGTAGGGGTAATTTGTTCATACAAGAATATATCCATTTTGAGAGTTCTTTTACAAGTTTGAAACAAGGTTGTTGGTGAGAACTACTATAACAAAGTGGTATCGGAGTGCTAGGTTTATAGTGTTCATTCTTATTGAAAGATGGAGTCAATGAATGAAAACAATCGGACTCTATTGAAAGAAAAAAAATGGAGGATTTGTTTTATTGTAAAGATTTGTATGCACCCATTGAGAACAAGAGACCAATGAATATGTCAGATGATAAACAGATACTATTACAAAGAAAATTATTGACACCATCAAACAATGTTTAGATGACAGTGTCTTTCATTTGGTACCTGCAGAGACAAGTGCAAAGTCATTATGGCAGAAGTTGCATGATCTTTACGAGAGGAAAACAGCTGGAAACAAGACTTTCTTGATCAAGCAATTGGTAAATCTCAAACTTAGAGAGGAAAGACTTGTATCAGAGCATAATTAAATAGTTGTCAGCCATTAAAATGTTGTTAGATGACGAGTTACAGACATTTTAAATGAAGCATGTAACCAGTAGCATTTTAAATGAAGAGACAAGAAGAAAGTCTCTTGGTACTACCAGTTCACAAGTGCTAGTGATGGGAGACAAGGACACAAAAGAACCGTAACAAATGGCATGACAGATCAAAATCTCAGTTCAAATCAAAGCCCAAGATGATAGGTAAATGCTTTCACTGTGGTATTCCAAGTCACAAAAAGATTGACTGTAGGAAATGGAAAAAAGAAAAAGAACAGAAAAAGAAGAGTCAAAAAAGTATGAAACCAAAAGAATAAACTATAGTTTTTTTAGATGATAAGGTAGTATTACTTTTATTTGAGGAAAATGATTGTCTTAAAGTTGAGGATGGTGATTCTACATGGATATTAGATACTGGGGCATCTTATTATGCCACACTATGTAGAGATTTATTCTCAATCTACAGAGCAGGTGATCTTGGAATAGTTCACATGGACAACAGTGATACTTCGAAGATTATTGGAGTAGGAGATGTTTGCATTGAGACAAGCATAGAATGCAAATTGACTTTGAGAGATATGAGACATGTTCCAGATCTTAGAAAGAATTTGATTTCTACAGAAAAGCTAACATGGATAGTATGGCAGAAGTAGCAGATTTGGCTCTTTGTATGATATGAAGTCTCAATTTAGTAGTGTTGAGATGAATGCAGTTACTAATAGTATTTTGTCAGATTTGTGACACAAAAAGTTATGTCACATGAGTTGATAGTATTTTGTCAGATTTGTGACACAAAAAGTTATGTCACATGAGTTAAAGATGAATCGATTTGGTCACCAAGAAGAATTTGTTATCAAATACAGATGGTACACAGCTATCTCCTTGTAATCATTGCCTTGTTGGTAAGTTGCATAGAAACTCTTTTCAGAAAAAGTGTTTTTCAAAAACTAAAGATGTATTAGATTTAGTTTATTCAGATGTGTGTGAATTTATAAATATGACATTTAAAGGTGGAACATCCTATTTTGTCATATTTATTGATGATACATCTAAGAAGGTGTGGGCCTTTACAATGAAAACTAAAAATAAAGTAAGTAATATCTTCATGACTCTTCATGCAGCATTTGAGCATGAAACAAGTAAAAAGATGAAGAGACTGTGTACTAAAAATGGTGGTGAGTACATAGTTTCTTCTCTATGAGAATATTGTCATAATCATGGTATTAGACATGAAAAGACAATTCTCTATACTCTACAGTAGAATGAAGAGAAAGGATGAACATAACTATAATTGTTAGAATGAGAAATTTGCTATCTAGCTCTAAGTTGCCTAAGTACTTTTGGGAAGAAGGAATGCACAGTGTAGTTTATTTGATAAGCATATCTCTTTCAGTGCCTCTAGATGAAGATATTCTACAAAGAGTTTGGTCAGATAAAGAGGTAAAGTATGATCACCTCAAAGTCTTTGATTGCAACGCTTTCATGCATGTACCTAAAGAAGTCCGAACCAAACTAGACGATAAAGTCGTTCTTTTAATATTTCTTGGTTATGCAGATAATAAATTTGGTTATATGTTATGGGATTCAAAGAATGACAAAATCTACAAGAGTCGTGATGTTGTCTTCAGAGATGACCAGATGATTGAAGATGACATGGGAGGCAAACAGTCAGGTGTGAATGCTAGTGGTTTTTCACGAGCCAACCTGTATAAAACCTGAAGAACTTTTATCTTAGCATGGTGAGATTGATGAAAATATAAATGAAGATGAAATAGAGGCAGAGGAGCAGTATACAGATGACAACCCTATGCAGTCTCAAACTAATTTATGTGCATGAGTTGGAAGAAGAGCTTCCTCTTCATTCAGAACCAACTGAAGAGAAATTTGGGAGAGGTAAAAAAGCGTGTATACCATCTACTAAACATTCTGTTAATTAATATATTATGTTTATAGATAATGAAGATTCAGAATCTTATGCAGAGGTACTATATGATGTGCATAAAGGTTAATGGATTTAAGCCATGTAAGAAAAGGTGAATTCTTTACATAAGAATTATACTTTTGATTTGGTAGAACTACCAAAAGGTAAGAAAGTGTTGCAAAATAAATGGATCTACAAACTTAAAAATGAAGGCCAAGGTAAATTGAGATACAAAAACGGGTTGGTGGTGAAAGGTTTCAAGCAAGAAAGATGTATTGATTTTGATGAATTTTTCTCTCATGTGGTTAAAATGTCATCTATCAGGATAATAATTGGTTTGGTGGCATGTCTATATTTGGAGTTGGAGTAGTTATATATAAAAACTGCTTTTCTTTATGGAGATCTAGAGGAAGAAATCTACATGGTACAACCGGAAGGTTTTATAGTTGGTAGGAAGAAGTACATGGTTTCCAAGTTAATGAAGAGCTTGTATGGACTTAAACAAACACTTAGGCAGTGATACAAGAAATTTGATGCATTTATGTTAAATTAAAATTATCACAGGTCAATCGTAGATCAATGTTTTTACATCAGAGAGTTCTCATCAAAAAACTTCATTATCTTGTTGTTATATATAGATGACATGCTTCTTGTTAGATAGGACTGTCAATTAATTAGCCAATTAAAGAAGAACATGAGCAAGTTCCTTGATATCAAATACTTGGGACCAACAGAACAATTGTTAGCCATGAGAATTGTTCGTAATAGGAAGGCCAAGAGCTGTAGTTGTCATAAGAGAAATACTTTGAGAAGGTGTTTAGTAAGTTCAGTATGAAAGATGCTAAAACAGTAAGCACTCACTTAGCAGCACATTTTAAATAAAAAAATAAGCAATGTCCATCCTCAACAAATGAGAAAGAAAGAATAGAGAATGTACCATATGCTTCTGGCATAGGGAGTCTCAAGTATGCTATGGTTTGCACACACCCATACTTCATTCATGCAGTTAGTAGGTGTCATCATCCCAAATTTTTCAAAAAAGGCTATTATTTTATTATTTAGATTTAAATTTAGACCCAAAATAAATTGACGACTATTTGATTCAAAATGAATTTCTAAACCATTGTCCAAACCCAAACACAAAATTCAAATTCAAAACCCAACCTTAGATGCGAGATTCAAATCCAAAATCCAATTATCAGATCCGAATTAGACCCAAAATGCAAGCTTAGATCCAAATCAAGAATTAAAAAACTCTTTTTTCTTGAATTCAAATTTTGAATCTTGGCTCCAAAACTCTTCCCTCTTGAATCCAAATTTTGAATCTTGGCTCCAAAACACTTCCCCTCTTGAATTCAAATTTTGAATCTTGGCTCCAAAACTCTTCCCTCTTGAATTCAAATTTTGAATTTCAAATTTTGAATTTTGGACCAAAAAAGATTCGAAATTTGCATGAACATCTTGTCAAATTCAAAAAAATTCAAATTTTGAGTTTTGGCTCCAAAACTCCCTATAAATACCCCCACTATCTTCCTCTTGGGTATGAGCCAACCATGAGGAACCTCTTATGTTTCCTCACTCGAAATAATTGATTTTAACTTAGCTTTCTCTTTCCATTTTTTTCTTCTCCTCCAACCTTGGGAGCAATCTTCACCAAGCCCAAACTTTTCAAGAGGGCACAAGGGGATCTCTTGGAGGGCATTTTCATCATCTTAGAGCTTTATCCGAGGTGATCCTAAGATCATTCAGAGGAGGAAGCTCATATATATTCGAGGTATGTAATCCTCCATTTTTATGTTCATTTCCTTTTGCCACCTCTAAATGGTCGTGCAAGAAAGCTCAAATGATTTTCTATCTGGAATCGAGAGATATATCGTGAGTGCACCGGGAGTATGAGCAAGGCGAAATAAATCTCATTTCTTTAATTATCACCAAAAATATACTCGTTATATAGCTTTATCCTTCATTTATGTTTGAGATGATGTTCATGCACGATGTTCTAATTTTTCTTTTATTAATAAGCAAATGCACAGTAAGAATGAGTGTTTGAGTTGGTATTTCTTGATTCTTGTGTTGATTTTTGAGGTTGGGACTTGTCCAACCCGAAAAAACCCTTCACGAATTTGTACATGTTAATATGCATTCCTCATATCATTTTCATGATTAGTTTATTTCTTAATCATCCGATTAGGGACCCCAATGAGTGTTTTCTTACATTGCTCTTCATTTTATGAATGTTTGATTTTCTTCCATACCCAATGATGGGAGAACTAAATTTTCTTCTGATAAACAAGATTTTATTTTCACACATCAAATATTTAAAATCATATTTTTCAAAACATTTTCAAAAGCAAATACCCTCTTTAATGTGGCATTGGAGATTTAGCTTAGGCTCTTGCATGAGTCCAAGTTCCTCTCCTGCCTACATCAAAATCGAAGTCGGATGTTTTTAAGATTTCAATTCTTATGAAGACATATATGTGTTTACATGTTATATACGTATACGTGAACATGAATATGTCTCTTTATCATTCTCTCTTTATGATTTAACATATTTTTTTCCAAACTCTCACATATATATATATATGTATTTCATTTTAAAATCTCTCTCTCTTTCTAAAATCTTTTTCTCTCTCTCTATTTGATTTGAACCTCCTTTTCACAAGTTTTCATATACATATTCACATGTATATGTACATCTATACATATATACAAATACGTATATGAGTACGCATCTCTCTCTCTCTCTTTTAAATTCTTTGTTTTGTGATTTTCAAAATCTCCTTCTCTCTCTCTATCACCATTCCTCTCATATTAAAGTCTTTCATCGTTTCCACACTCTCAAACATTGTTCTCCCATGATTTAAGGTTTTGATTTATTATTTGCCGACTTCATCAATTATAAAACTCAAGTAATGACTCAATATTTGATTCATGTTTGATGGTCTACAACCCCATTACATTTTCAAAATTTTTCATTCTTCCTAACAATATTTATGACAATCTTATAAATAAAATGAGAAACTTAGATGTATATGATGGAAGGAATGTTTTTAGATTAATGTTATGGTAGGACTAAATGATTTCATGTTGATAATGTAGAATCAATGCATTAATTCATTTACATTCACTTAACATCACAAATGTTCACAAGCACATCTGTAAAAGAACTTAAGCAAGATGAGATAGAGCTCTAATTAGGTAGTAACTAAATCAAAACAAAACCTCAAACCTACTTAAAGTCTTAAGAGAATACTAAATCATCTTCAAAAATGTTTACGCAAGCATCCCAAATGGTATCTGTAAATATCTCTCAATTCAAGATTTTCTCAAATTAAAATGTTTTACATTCTCAAGTGATTCTTCAAGAACTTTTTCAAAAGTTTGAAAGTCTTTAACATTTTTTCAAAGACAACACTGCATTTAGAATGAAATAGAATGTTCAACCCAAAATAAAATGCATTACTAATAAACATGGCCCTTGGATTGATTATTCGCGGTAAAGGCACTGGAAAAGGTCGTTCCTCGTACCGACAGGCAAGTCCCTTTCTCTCTCATTTCAAAACAAAACATCATTTTTCTCGAGCACTCCAAAAACCAAAAGAAATTATGGGGATGCGAATAGATGGTGATAGTGATGGGACCCATCATCGTTTGGCTATGATTATGATTGATGCATTTTCATTAACTTGAACATCTCATATATTGGCGATGGTAAAGGATGATCCCATCGGCATTTCATTACATTGCTTGATGATTATGTTTTCTCTCTTGCATATAAGACTAATTGAGGAGGATCAATCATGTTTACCTAGATCTAGGATCAAATACAACCCTCCTCAATTTAAGGCTTGATTGAAGACAATGTTTGTTCTTCTTCTTATTTTAATCATCATCTTAGGCAACATTGCGTTAGAGACAACAGATTTTGCATGTTTGCTCATATTTCAAAAATTTTCAATACCTATTTGTCCTGGTCATCATGTTGCCAGACTTGGTCTTAGGCGGTAGCACAAGACTAAGCCTTACAACTAAACCACATCTTGGGCGGGAAAGCCCCTTCGTTAGTACTATGAGTGGTAACTTGTGGTATATCGACGAGTGTTCAAAAAGAAGTTGATCAACTTTACCTTTAGGTGCCAAATGAAGGAGTCTATGTTCGTACTAAGCCTCTTGGCTAAGGTATATTGGCATATCTTATACGGAACAATCATAATTGATCAAAGCAAGCTCAATTAGGGTCCTAAGGTCATTCTTTAAATATATGCATGTGACTTTAGAAAGTGCTGGATGTTTATTATTATATGTGTGTCTTCCATACACTCTTTGATCAATTTAGTTTTCATCTTTCTCCTTTAAATTGATGTCCCCTTCAATCATTTCTTCAACAAGACTACACCATAAGCTCATGCTTTAACCCTACTATCTGAATGAGATTGATTTTTCAAATACTGTCATTCAACAAAGCCTTTTTTAGAATTGCTTCAAAATCTATATTTTACCATACCTTGTCAATCCTTTATTTGTCTAATCTCCTATTATCAAGTATGCGACTGATCTATTGGTTCAATTACCAACTTTGCTTGACTTATGTCATGCATTCTATTTCTACATTTATATCTAGCCAAATAATTTTTGAGCCTCAATACCCATAGCATGCCTCCCTTCTCATTTTACTACTTCCATGCTTTTATTGGGTCATTATACATTCCAAGTTGATCACCAATCTTTGCTTTACTCTAATACATTCTATTTTCAATCATCCAACACTTGATTTTAACTCATCCATTCACCCGTTTTGAATCTATATGAATCAAGCGTCATGCATTTATTATACTCTACTTGAGGTCTAATCCTTTCAAAGTTAAGATTATTCACAAAGACAAATTTTCTCTATTTTCCTACATTTTCAACTTGATCTCTTTATAAAAATCACTATTTACCAATCATATTTCTACAACAAATTTCTTTCCTACAAGCATTGTCCCAATTGTTTGTCATTAAAGATAAATCAAAAAGAATAAAAATATATATTCAAGCTTACACACATGATATTACCTTTCACCCTCACATAACAATTTTATTTATATAATTTTATCAATGCATTCATTTTATTGAGGCAATTTCCATTATTTTATTCACCTCAATCTCCATTCGTGATCAACGTGTGCTTGACTGAGGTCATGCATTCCTTTTTTTCCTTATTTATATTTAGCCAAATAATTTTCTAGATTCAATGTAGTGTATTTTTCTTCTCATTTTACTACTTCCATGATTTTATTGGTTCATCATTTATTCCAAGATCTTTGTTTTGCTCCGACATATTCTATTTTCAATCATTCGGCACTTATTTTTAATTACTTATTTTTAATTTATTCATCCACCCCTATTGAGTCTATATCTTCCTGAATCAAACCTCATATATTTATACTTTGTTTAAGATTTAATCATTTGAGAACTAAGGATCTTTATTTTCCTACATTATCAACTTGATATCTCGCTATGAGAATCACCATGTATCGATCATATTCTTTTTCTTTCTCCTATAAGCTTTGTCCCAATTTCTTGTCATTAAAGACAAACAGAAATTCTTTCATACCAAAGCTCATATTACCTTGCACCCTCATCTTCCTGTTAGCAGAAAATATATCAATTTTCTTTATATAATTTTGTCCACACCTTTTTTTCGTTGGGGCATTTTCTATTATTTTTGCTTCAATCAAGGTATCAACATTCTATCTTCTACTCAGTATATTCATACATTCTATTTTGAATCATATTCTATCCATTAACACTCACGGCAATTGCTAATCCTGGGGCATTTTTTTTGAATTATGAATATTTCGAGGCATTTCTAAATTGCTTTTGCGACACATGTTTTTCTTTCAGAATCATCATCGTCCATCAAGAAAAGGGTCATATCCCAATCAAATGAATTCAGATGCTAAGCTGAAGATTTGATCAAGCGCAATTCGGCCTCTAATTCCGGGGCCTTCTAAAAGCTAGCTCAACCATGTTACTAGCAAGCGCAACTTGGCCATTTGGCCAAGGGCTTTTTCAAAGCAAGCTCAACCCAAGCGCTAATTTGAGAAATTTTACTAAACAAGTTCAAAATCCAGCCTTTGGTGAAAACAAAAACTTTACCATAAGGCACTCGAGGTGATAGGGAGTTTTCTTTTCACAACCAATGTACGAGAAATAGGGTCTCATTCCCGACTTCAACAAAGGTATTCGAGGTGATGAGGGTTCTTTCCTGACATTGTCACTTGTTATCGAGCAACCCATTTAGAAAAGGGGTAAAACCTAAAATTATGGACAAAAGAGCAACCCACATAGGCAATGAGTTAAACCTGTAATATAAGCTAAAGCAACCCACGTAGGTAAGGGGTTAAACCTACAATACAAACTAAAGCAACCCATGCAGGTAAGGGGTTAAACCTACAATATAAGCTAAGGCAACCCATTCAGGAGGGTTACACCTAAATTCAATTTCGGCAAACCTGTGCAAGTAAGGGGTTAAGCTTGTAACATAAGCTCAAACAACCCATTCAGGTAAAGGGTTAAGTCTGAAACATTAATCGAAAAATGTTTCCTTTGAAAAATTTGGGGTGCTAATCTTTGTCACTAAGTGTGGCTATTGCTAGCTTAGTAACAAAGAGGGACACTTGTTATCATCCCAAATTTTTCAAAAAATATTATTTTATTATTTAGATTTAAATTTTAGACTCAAAACAAATTTGAGACTATTCGATCCAAAATGAATTTCTAAACGGTTGTCCAATGCCAAACACAAAATTCAAATTAAAAACGCAACCTTAGACACGAGATTCTAATCCAAAATCCAATTATCAGTTCTGAATTAGATCCAACCTCCAAGTTTAGATCCAAATTAAGAAGTCCAAAACTCTTCCCTCTTGAATTCTAATTTTGAATCTTGGCTCCAAAACTCTTCCCTCTTGAATTCAAATTTTGAATCTTGGCTCAAAAACTCTTTCGTCTTGAATTCAAATTTTAAATTTTGGCTCGAAAAATATTTGAAATTTGCATGAAAATATTGTCAAATTAAAAAAAAAAATCGAATTTTGAGTTTTGGTTCCAAAACTCCTTATAAATACCCCCACAATCTTCCCTCTTGGGCATGAGCCAACCATGGAGGAACCTCTCATGTTTCCTCACTTGAAATTTTTTATTTTCCCTTAGCTATCTCTTTTCATTTTTTTCTTCTTCTCCAACCTTAAGAAAAACCTTCACCAAGCCCAAACTCTTCAAGAGAGCATAAGGGGATCTCTTGAAGGGACATTTTCATCTTCTTGGAGCTTCATCCGAGGTGATCCTAAGATCATTCAAAGGATGAGGCTCATATATATTCGAGGTATGTAATCCTCCATTTTTATTTTCATTTCCTCTTGCCACCGCCCCATGGTCGCGTAAGAAAGCTCAAATGATTTCCTATCTAGAATCGAGAGCTATATCTTGAGTGCACCGAGAGTATGAGAAAGGTAAAATAAATCTCATTTCTTTAATTATTTCTAAAAATATACTTGTTATATCGTTTATCTATCATTTATGTTTGAGATGATGTTCATGCATTATATTCTAATTTTTTCTTTATTAATGAGAAAATGCATGGTAAGAATGAGTGCTTGGGTTGGGATTTTTTCATTCTTCTGTTCATTTTTGAAGTTGGGACTTGTCCAACCCGCTAAAACCCTTCACAAATTTGTACAAGTTAATATGCATTTTTCATGTCATTTTCATACTTAGTTTATTTCTTAATCACCCGATTGGGGACCCCAATGAGTGTTTTCTTATGTTGCTCTTCATTTTCCATACCCAATGATGGAACAACTAAATTTTATTGTGATGAACATGATTTTATGTTCACACATCAAATATTTGAAATCATATTTTCTAAAAGATTCTCAAAAGCAAATGCTCTCTTTAATGTGGCCTTGGAGATTTAGCATAGGCTCTTGCATGAGTCCAAGTTCCTCTCCGGCTTACATCAAAATTGAAGTCGAATGTTTTTAAGATTTCAATTTTCATGAAGACATATACGTATATACATGTTATATATGTATACTTGCACATGATTATTTCTCTTTGTCATTCTCTCTTTATGATTTAACATATTCTTCTACAAACTTTCATATACGTATATATAAATATATATATACGTGTATTTCATTTTTAAATCTCTCTCACTCTTTCTAAAATTCTTCTCCCTCTCTATTTGATTTAAACCTCCTTTTCATAAGTTTTACACAAAGAAAGGGGGGAGAGAGAGAGAGCCGATAAAATGGGAATGTATAATAAAATTTGGGAACAAGAAGCCCCCTAGATACAAAAACAAACCAAAAAACAAGAGAATGAAATATACATAACAAGAACACAATAAAACAAAATAAAAGGGTTGGGGAGAGAGTGGACAAACAGAGTAGTAGATTCACTAGCAGCAAATGAAAGATGCTGTCGTAGTTGAATATCAAAGTGGGCATCTCCTGCGCAAAGCGTACCACAAAATTTGGCAATGTGAAGGTGTCCCTGAAGACTCTTTTGTTGCACTTCTCCCAAATGTGTCATCAAGATGATTTGAGTCATAACCTCCATACACGACCCTAGGAAAAGGATAGGTGGGAGGGAGACAAAATAAGAAAAGAAGGCAAACAGAAGGCCGGTCTGGAAGGCTACTAACAATGGAAGGTCATGCAGAGGCAAAAACTTGATAGAAGAAATGATAGGAGGTAAAAAGGTGAACTCGAGACTCAATCGCAGCAAGACAGAGAGGGCACTAGTTAGCTCAACTAATGTCAAGGCGTTGTAGGTGGTCAAATGTGTTGTGTGACCAGCAAGAAGAAGCCAGGAAAAAACAATGGCACGAGAAAAGGGTCCAGGGGACCAAAGGGATTGGGGTGGAAGCGACGAAGTGAAAAAATCAAAGGTGGTCATATAGCAAGAAGAAAAAGTAAATCCACGAGAAGGTGAAAGAGGCCAGGATGGGGGGGCAAGCGATGGGAGATCAGCAAGACAGAGGAAAAGATGAAGGGCAAAAGGCAAGCCACACCAAAAGTGGGAGGGAGATGTATGAGAGATGTTCCAATCATTAGGGTATGGTAGGTCATATTTGAAACATATGAAAAGGGTGATGAGGGAATGCTCAGTTGTCAGATGCCACCACTAATAACACAATGAGGACTCACACGCTCGACTAAGGTTGGTAACCCCGGTACCCTCAAGATGACGCGTCAGGGCACCATGTCCCAATGCACAAAGCAATCCGAAGGTCGATCACCATCCCAAACAAGTTACGAATGACCTTATCAAACTTTCTTAGTACAACCACAGGAGGTCGAAAGACCGCCAAAGCACGGAGGGAGGCAGACGCAAGACAATAATTAGCAATGGGTATGACCTGAAAGGAAAGCAGCTTTTCCTACCAATAATGGAGGCAATCCACAAGCTTCTGCTCCACTCCATCCCAATAGGAGGGTATAGGAGGTGACAACGTAATCTGAAGACCCAAGTAGTCCATGGGCAGGCCAACGGCCATACACCCAAAGCAAGCTTCCACAAGAAGTATCGTGGCCGGATCCGCATGTATGAAAAAAAGGTGACATTTGTAGGAATTAATAGAAAGACCTGAGAAGAGCTCAAAGACTCGAAGGATGAGCCAAGTTCTCACAATTTGTTGGTGGGAACCTGTGCCAAAAAGGAGAAAATCACCAGCATATTGGAGGGTGGAGAAGTCCTGCAAATAGGAGAGTGAATATAGTGTGAGGAAGCCAACGATCGCAACGTGACAAAATAAGGCAGATAAGCACTCGGTAACTAAGTTGAAAAGTAGTGGTGATAATAGACAACCCTGACGGAGGCCACGACCAAGATAGAAGAATTCACCACACATCCCATTGAAGGAGACCACAAGCTAGGCCTTAATGACAAGCGAAAGGATCCACTACTAAAATGACAGACCAAAAGCAAGGCGGGTGAGAAGGTCAGAAAGGAACTCCCAACTAACTGAATCAAAGGCCTTAAAAATTCTAACTTAAGGATGAAATTGAGAAGACGCAGACAATAGAGGGAGTGAACAACCTCATTGGCTAGGACAACAACGTCATACAAACGTCGACCCTTGATAAACGCAACCTTGAACGAGTTAATGATAAAAAACATAACATGTACAAGCTGCATGGAAAGCAACTTAGTGATAATCTTGTAAGGGAATTCCACATATGAGCAACTTCTTTCAACTTTCCCTTCATGCTAGTTTTCCTTTCCTAGTTAAAGGATGAGTTGAATGACTTAAAATTGGTTGGCATTGTAGGTGATTTGAGACATTTTGTGTTGTTTTAAATCTTTGTCCTTGTTCTAATTGCATCTTTCTTATTTTGTCCAAGTATGTCATTGCTAGTTGCAATTGGAAGAAATGGTGCAATAATTGTTTCTACAATGACGTTTTTTTTCTCCAAAGGTGAGGACCAACAGCTTATGACTGTAGCATGTTACATTCCAATTGTTCTTTTCTCCTATTATGGGCTTGGTCAAGTCTGTTCAAAGGAGTCAAGGAAACTTGTGTTTTTTTGGAGTGACAGGTTCAAAGCGCTGATAGCAGGGTAGCGACAACTGAGTGTTTCTTTCCCTTCTCCCCAGTATGAGTTTAGAATCTCAGAGGGGAAGGTTGGTTTGGTTTTCATCCCCTCCACTTTTTTTGTCGGTTGGCATATGAATAACTTCCAAATCACCCACAAGTACAAGAAGATGAGTTTTCCTTGAGATTGTGGCATGTTAGTGTTTATGGTGCCTAAAGACACTAATACTTTGTACTCTTTGAGGGAAGAAAAAGTAATTAACTAAAGCTACTCCTTATTACATAGCAGTTTCTGAATTTGTTGTTTAATCTTCTAGTAGGAGTTAAGTTTGTATGCTTATGTCACTGAGTGATAACAAGGGATGGATGATAACTAAGTTCAACATGGTAACTAACTAAAGTTATTATTACACAACAGTTTTGTATTTGTTATTTAACTTCTCTTGTAGTTGTGCTTTCCATACAAGTGATGGTTCATTGACTTTTTAGTTGGAGGAATGAATAATTTATCGTCAATCAGATTCAGTACATACATGTAAGCAATGAGCTGCAAACAGAAACTTACTTTTGATGTTCAAGGGATTATTTTGGCAACGATAATATAGTTTTTGTTATGATTTTTCCTTTTATTGAAAGGCCATTGAGACAATGTATACAATAATTATTAACAAAAAAGTATTTGGTTTATTAAGTGTACGAAATAGTATAACATTGCAATAGATTTATTCAATTAATTAAATTATTTGTATGCAAATAGCAAGTACATTGTTCACCCTTTCAGTTTATTTGGATAAGAAAACAAACACCACTGATGATTGTTTTTCAGCGATAAAAATGCAAGTATGATCACCTCGTGCTTGCATCAAACATCAATAGTGTAATTTTGACCATTTAAGCTACAGAAAAACCATCTCCCTGGCTAAAATTATTGACGAGTAATTATCATTGGCATTGCTACGGACAAATGATGATTCAACACATTGTCATTGATTGTAGACTTTACTAATGATGGTAAAATTCAATAGAAAAGCGTTCTACATTACTAACATTAATGACAACTCTAATGATAGTATTTTTATCATCAATGTCAGAATTACCAGCAGTAAAAAAGATCAAAGCTTCAAAGTTTCTTGTAGGGTTCAAAGTTATGGCATAAAGATATGGAAGTGATACACTTGGGGTTGTTTGGCAGCATAACCTACTGTACAATGAACCTACGCCAAAAAATGAGCCATATTTATAGGATACCATAACAAGTGTTCCATGAATCTACTCCATTGGGGCAGATACATAGGACAATAACAATGTGTTATTGCTGCCAAACAAGGTCCCATATGTGTCAATTGAGGGTTGTTCAAGCTTATATATATCTAGATATCACTTATATGTTTAGAGTGTTAGGAAGGTACCTTAGCAATCTTTGTGTATGTCAATGAAAATGGGTAATGGGGTACTTTAAAAAAAATAAAAAATATACTCACATGAAAATAGTCAATTAATTAGAGATTATTAGGTATTCATGTGTCAACTTTGTTGGAGTGCCTAAATAGTTGTAGGTCCTTGTCAAAGAATGTAGATATGTTTGATTGATGAGCTATATTGTAGAGGAGTGCCCAGTTGAAACTAGTAGCTACTTTCACTAAGAGCTCATTTGAATATGGTGGACCGCCAATGAATGGCAGAAAAGACACTGTTCATGTGCATTCAATGCAAACATCAACTGCATAACGTGAATAATAGACAAAGCATGGAACAAAAGGTTTAAAAGCCTAGCCAGTACTGCAGCATTCCATGGTTTACCATGGAAAATGTCGAAATTGAAGCCCTTGCCCTTGTGCAGCTGAAAGTTGAAATCATCACCTCTTTATCTTTCATCTTTCTCTTCCTCCTGTGACCCCAGCAGATGTAAAGAATCATCACCGACTCGATCAAAAAATCATGATCCTCCTCTTGTAAGTCTATGATTAATGATAAAAACATAAAAATAACAAAAAGTAATTAGAAAGTGGTGGAACCTTTACCACCAACCTTCTCAAACTCTATAAATAGGAGTGCTAGCCTTTATGTGTGGTGAGTGTCTTGAGCAAGAGTTTAGTTTGTGTGTTTACTTCCTGAGCACAAGTGTGGGAGTTTCAAGTGTGTGCTGAATTGCAAAGACGTTGGGTACTTGGGTGATAGCTCACTACATGGGTTTGTTGAGGTGAGTTCTTGTACCTCACTTTTGTAAGATCAACTTGAGAAATAATGCAAGTATATTATTAAAGTACACTTGGTGCATCTACATCGTCGTTTGTTGAGATCACTTTGTGAACATTGTTGGTTTGGTGATTTAGCTTTCATTAAGTAAGTTTTGTTAATTTTATTATTAAGAATTATTTTGGACGTCAAGACTCTGCCAGTTTTTCTCTGCATAAATTCGGGTTTGGATATAAATTATAATTAGGTCCCACATTTTTGCCTATAATTGGTATCATGGCGAGGTTCAGTCTTAGAGTCAGTTTAAAAGTGAGATTGTTTTTGGTTGATTATATTTCGAGATTATGGCAGCATTACCAAATGCGTTAAATAATATTGAAAAGCTTAACAATAGCAATTATGGCTATTGAAAATCTTGCAAGGATTTGTATTTTTTAGGACATGAATTATGAGATATAGTATTGGGATCAGACACAAATATTCATGTCGACAAGGAAGCTAAGAAGAAATGATTGATCAAAGCAAGGAAAACTCTATTTGCAATTAAGGTATCAATTGAGAAGAATTTATTAGAGCATATACATAAAGTTAAAACTCCTAAAGAAGTATGGGATGCTCTTGCAATGCTATTTTCTCGAGTTAATGACCCCCACCTACAACTGTTAGAAAATGAATTAGTTACACTAACTCAGGAAAACATGTTGATAGAATAGTATTTTATGAAGGTTAAAAGCACATGCAGGGTGATTTCTCAAATTGACGTATGCAGAGAATTCTTGTTTGTGGACTTCGCCTAGAATTTAGCAGTTTTATATTGGTGATAAAGGCTAGCCAGTTCAACCAACTTTGTTGGAGTTAGAGAATCTTTTGATCAATCAAAAAACATTGACAAAGCAAATGACTAGACTTTCTCTCAAAGTAAATAATGAGAAAGCTTTGTTTAGTAAGAGTTAGAGATCATGTTGGCCAGCTAAGCCAGTCATTAGGACTCCAAATAGGAACATTGATGAAAAGAAAGAAAAAAAATATAAAAAAGAAAACAAAAGAAAGTATGCAATAGTGAAAACCAAAGAAGAAGTGTTCTAGATGTGAAAAATTGGGTTATTTTGCTCATGACTGCAAAGTTAAAATAGATGAAGGAAATGCAGTCATGATAAGGCAGCATGGGAGAGCTAATGAGGCTATACAAAAAAGTTCATTTTTGTACTCAATGGAGGTTAAAGAGGATATTAAACAAGAAAGATGTAATTTTTCTCATATAAAACCTATAAAAGAAAAAGAAAAGAAGATCAATTATCAAACTGATTAGATAATTGATTCTGGATACTCAAATCATATGACTAGTGATGAGAACAAGTTTTTAAGTATGAAAAATATGATAGAAATTGAGTTGTTGTTACTATTAACAACACAAAACTTCCAGTAGCACATATTAGAGAAGCAGAGGTTGTAGCTAACCTTGGTAAAGACCAAATTGTACAAAATTTTTATCATGTTCCAGAAATGACTAAGAACTTGTTGTATATACCACAGCTTATAACTTTAGGTCACTATATATTGTTCGGCCCTAATGATGTGAAAGTTTATAAAACCGTAGATGTTCAAGGAACTCTCATATTTGAAGGAAGAAAAGCTGAGTAAATATATATTCTGTCAGCAAAAATAGCATATATTGATAAAACAAGAAAATATATATTCTGAAGCACTTAAAAAGTTTAAAGAGTTTCACCTGACAGTGAGAAAAGAGCTTGGGTATAGAATTCGATGTCTACAAACTGATAATGGTGGTGAATATAAACTTGACATGTTTATGACATACACAAAACAACATGGTATTCAAAGGCAATTAACATATGTCTATACAACTCAAGAAAATGGAGTGGCAGAATAAAAGAGTCATCATATAGCAAAAACATGTCAAAGCATGATGCATGCAAAGAACATGCCACCAAGATTTTGGGTCGAGTGTGTCAGTATCACTGTATACGTAATTAATTGACTACCATTACCAAGATTTAGTTGTAAGTCTCCATATGAAATGATCAATAAAAAGAAGCCATCTATAAGTTATTTGAGAGTCTTTAGTTGTGTATGCTATGTTTTTTTATTTGAGCAGCACAAGACTAAGTTCGACAAGAAGGCATAGAGGTGTGTCGTTATTGAATATGATCCATATCGAAAGGGATGGTGATATGCTAATCCTAGCACAAGACAAGTTCATGTTTCTCGCGATGTCATCTTCGATGAAGCATCATCTTGGTGGTCAGAAGAGAAAAAGGCGCTTTCAGACTTTCTAGTTTTTGAGAGAGACGTTTAAAACAAAGTACAATTTGAGATGAATCAATGAGAGCCTGAGTCAAATAAAACCAAAGTAAGGCAATCAGATAAACAAGTTCAAACAACTAAACATAGCCCAAGACAAGAAGAACAAGCAAATCCATGGAAAATTGGAGTTAGTCCAATTCAAAAGTGAAATATAGAAGAAGAAAGACCATCACAACTTGAAGAAATAGAAGGAGCACCTATAACACTAAGAAGACCAACAAGAGTACCGAGACCAAATCTCAAGTATGCAAATACAAACTCTGTCATCATGAAAGAGATTAAGTCAGCTTCTTTTGAAGAAGCAAAAGATGTTGAAAAATTGCAAGCTTCAATGAAAGATGAAATAAAGGCATTAGAGCATAACGAGACCTGGGAGCTCGTACCAAAGCCTGCAGGAGTAAAGCCCATTACTTGTCAATGATTTTAAAAAATAAAAAAAACGTAGATGGCACAATTGATAGATATAAGGTTTGACTAGTTGCAAGAGAATTTTCACTGCAGTATAGCATTGACTTTGAAAAAACTTTTAGACTTGTTGCGAAGATCATATCTATACATATTCTGATAGCTATTGTTATAAGCAAATTTTAGAAGCTATGGCAAATGGATGTGAAAAATACTCTTTTGCATGAAGATCTCGATCATGAAATCTATATGGAGCAGCTTGAAAGATTGAGATCTCCAAACAAATCAGACTATGTTTGCAAGTTAAGAAAAGCACTCTATGAATTGAAGTAAGCACCCAAAACATGGTACAGAAAAATAGTTGAATTTTTTTGTGTTTGGTGGATTTCAAGTCACCTCAGCAGATTCAAGTCTCTTCGTCAAGATAAAAGGTATGAAGATTACTATTTTGTTAATTTAAGTTGATGATTTAATTATTACTGGAGATGACAAAGAATAAATTAATCTCATTCGTGAACATTTCATGGTAATATTCGAAATGAAAGAGCTGGGGAAGTTACGGCACTTTCTTGGATTGAAAATTGATTATGAATCTAAAGGATTATTTTTAAGTCAAAAGAACTATATTCACGATTTACTATGCAAGTATGGTATGCTCGGTTGCAAACCAATCTCAACACCAATTGAGATAAATGCGAAGCTTAAAATTGATGAAGGGGACAAGCTAGAAAATGTCACTATGTACTGGCAACTGGTTGAAAGTTTAATTTACTTAACATTGTCAATATCATACATTGCCTATGCAATTGTGTTGTGAGTAGATTCATGCAAACTCTAAGGAAACCACATTTAAAAGTAGTAAAAAGAATATTAAGGTATGTCAAAGGAACTCCTGACTTTGGTATACTTTATGAATAAAAGACAAACCTATCAAGTTGTTGGTCATTGTGATCTAGATTATGCTGGAGACTTATCAACTCATAGATCGATGACTAGATGTACATTTAGTCTGGGAAGTGGTGCAATTTTGGAGTGTGATAAAACACAACCAACAATTTCACTGTCTACAATAGAAGCAGAGTATAGAGCAGCATCTCAAGCAGCACAAGAATGTGTGTAGTTGATACCACTACTGAAAGACAATAAAGAAGATGTGAATTAAGCAGTGAGACTCTACTACCATAATCAAAGTCCAATTAGACTTGTAGAGAATCCTGTCTTCCATGCTCGAACGAAACATATAAAGGTGGAACATCATTTTCAAAGAGAATTTACTCAAAGGAGAGATTCAGTTGCAGCCAATCATTTCAGAAGATCAAGTCGCTAACATATTTACCAAAGGCTTGCTAATACAAACATTTACCAAGCTTAGAAGAATGTTAGGAGTCATGAGTAGAGAGTTGGAAATGAGGGAGAGATTGTAAAGTTTTATCACCGACTCTCGAAAAATCGTGAGCCTTCTCTTGTAAGTTAGTGACTAATGATAAAAACATAAAAAATAACAAAAAGTAATTAGAAATTGGTAGAACCTTCACCATGAGCCTTCTCAAACTCTGTAAATTGGAGTGTTGGCCTTTGTGTCTAGCATCAAGAAAGTGGTGAGTGTCTTGAGCAAGAGGTTAGTTCGTGTGTTCACTTCGTGAGCTTGAATGTGGGAGTTTCAAGTGTGTGCTCAAGTGCAAAGACGTTGGGTACTTGGGTGATAGCTTACTACATGAGTTTCTTGAGGTGAGTTCTTGTGCCTCACTTTTGTAAGTTTCATCTTGACAAATAATGCAAATATATTATTTAAGCATACTGGATGGATTTACGTCATCGTTTGTTGAGATCACTTTGTGAACTTTGTTGGTCTGGTGATTAAGCTTTTATTAAGTTTTTTAAGTTTATTATTAAGAATTATTTTGGATGTCGAAACTCTGCCAGTTTACTTCTGCATAAATTCGAGTTTGGATCTAAGTTATAACTAGGGCCCCCATTTTTTCCTACAGCAGAGCCCTCTCAAACTCCCCCTTTCTTGTAGGTGTGTAGTTTCTCCTCATTCTCTCTAGCTCTCACTCACCCTCTGGCTGAGGGTCTACCTATACCATTGTCAATGCAGCTATCTCAAGTCCTCCTTTATATTTAATGCATTCACTAGCTCTCGATGTGCATCTCTCAATCTGTACAAGGAATCATCTGCAGCCCTAATCAATGGCAGGTGCTTTTCCTTGCAAGTATGTTATAGTGCTCTCATTTCTCTTGCTCACTTTCTCTCTCACCTCGTTCTCTCTCACTTGGCCATCTCCCTAGTTTTATTTGTAGTGGGAACCTATGGCTCCCCCTCCCCCCACCTTTGCAGGTCATTTGAAGGTTTATGTTATGACTAGCACTCCACATGGTTGACGAATGTATGCATGAGACTAGCAAGCATTGAATGATTTCTTGTTTGGCATCTACAAACTTTATGCACCTAAAAATCAGTACAGAAGTGGCATGAGCAGTAAGCTGAGTATAATTGTCTCTTACTGCTTTTATATCTACTGATTGTCTGATAGGCTTGAGCTATAGCAGCAGCACCGTACTCCAATTCCTTGCTCCCTGACAACCATATAAATGCATTTTTTCTTTCTCAAATAATGAAGGGGAAAAAGAGTACACCCAAAAATTTGATTTGTTCTTTAATCACATGGACTTTCGTGTCATGTGTCCACAAACAGTCAATATTGAAGACAACAGTGTCTTGAGTCTATTCTAATTCCATTGCCTCATTGGATCCCAAGTAAGGTTGCACGTAAGATGGATAGTTTTTTTGTTAACCATATTTAGTTAAGATGAACTATTTGTTTGATTATATTTTTGGTAATCAAGAAATTGGTTTCTAATGATCTTGCGTTTGTGTTATTTCAAATACTTCTTATGGCCATTCAAAATTGTATACGAGAAAATGGATTTTACTCTTATGTTCAACCTTTGTAACTGTATGTCTCGTAGTTATGTCTGAGTTTTTAAAAGGTTGTGTAAAGCAATGTTCTGCCTTATGCTCCAACAATGAAGGGCCGGTAAATGCAAATGAAAAGGTGAATGAAAGATCCTCTAAAACTGAATTACTGCTGCATAGGGAGATGCTGCAAGTGGCCAGGCCGCGGTCATGCAATGGGGGCTCATCAAATCGAGATAATTTTTTCCAATAAACAATATAGTTCTAAAGCAAAGTAACAAGGAATGACCAAGAAAAGAAATTCTTTGGCATATATGCTCTGAAATTCAATCTCCACAATCATGAGCATCCATTTCTTTCAGAGCAAGCATGTTCAGATTCTTGTGCTGATAAATACCAATTGGTAGAACCATGGGTAAAACTGGAAATTTCCATCATGAGGACTGAAATATTAGTGGAAGGAAACAGAAATTTGGAAATTCCAGCGATTGCATGCCCATTGACAAACTTGTGTAAAAACCACATAAACCTACAACACGAAACATAATAGAATTAGATGATAAAATCTGAAAACCTAAGTGAAACATAGTGAATACATATGCTCTAAATTGGACAAAAAGTGGTAGGACATCTCCCATGTGCAACCACTAGACTTTAGATATGCGCAAGAAGACGAAATGCGAGGAAACAGAAAAGAAGCTAATGAAGAAGGAAACCAGCGATGCAAAGAAGGAGAAGAAAATCAAGAAGAAGGTGATGAAAGCAAAGGAAAAGGAGGAGAATACTGATCGAAGTAGCAAATCCCCAATTTGATAAAACCAATGGAAGGTAAGCCATTTGAGTCATCAATGGTCCCTGATGTTTGTTGCATTCGTTTTGTTCTATTGATTTTGATATGGTAAGTGGCCATTTTATGCAATTAATGGAAAGACCGTATTCTTTTTCCCTTTACTGTTTTCCTCTTATTGCCCTTGTTGAGTTTTCTTTATCATTGTTCTCGCATCGTATTCTATTGGATTTGTGGTGACGAGAAAGTAGATGTTTCTACAAAGGTTTATGTGTGTGTCATCTTTTATTGTTATGTAGGAGATGACTTTCTGTGTTTTATATGGTTATGGCATGATCATGGTGATAGATTGTATGACGTTTCACAAAAATGAAAAGTTTAGGGTATAGCTCACATTCAAGATCAGCTTTACCAGTGAAATAAACTAATTATACTGATCGAATTATGTCAGGCTCCTGGTTTGTTAGATTCATGTATTTACTTCCATGGAGTAGGAAGTAGAATTTCTTGTAGGTATTGAATTTATGATTACAACGATCAGCTACATTGTTACATTATTTTATTGTAAAGTGCTGCAAATTCTATATATGTATTTTATGGAATTTTTTAGTTTATGTTTATCTAAATGATGGAAAATTGGGACGGAAGAGAAAAGCATCAGGAAATAGACCGGATAAGATGTTGTATTCAAGGAGTCATATGTGCTAAGACAGCTCACAAGCATAAAAGTTGCATGTTGTATACATGTAAAATTTTTATCAATCAAATCCTACTTGCAGATAATAAATGCAATAAAACACACGTACTTGCCTCTGTTCTTTGTGCAGGATTTCAAGAGACGGACCCGACTTGTCGGTACGAAGCCTGACCATTCCTATCACCTTTACCAAGGGTAATTAGGTCAAGAACTAGACAAAATGTTCCAATTGCTACGTCTAAATGTCGCCCAAAACCTAAGAAAGCAAACACACATTGAATTTGAAATCATGCATGTTTTAAAATCTAAATAGATCTCAAAAGCACAATGAATGATGTTTGTTCATGTTCATATCATCATAGGTCAATGCAAATTGAGATCCTACATCTAAAATGATGCATGCAAAACCATGCCATGTAGACCTGTACTCGGGTCTTTACAAGAACTCCTATGTAGGACATAGACCTAGCACGGAGATCTGAATCTGAATTCAAACATTGAGATCAAGATCTAAGAAATTCTTGTTCTAAATTGAAATAGGAGATGTCATGCAAATACAAAATATCATATCTTGTTACGGAAATTCAAGATCCAAAATCTGAGCTTTGAAATCCTGACTCAATATCCATGTTTATTTGAGATCCTAAATTTGAGACACAAAATCCATAATCAAATGCTTGAGATCCAAAATCTGATATCCAAAATATTGAATTTTAAATCCAAAATTAAATCCAAAATCCAATATCTAAGATTTATATTCCAAGATATAAAATCCAAAATCCATAATATAAGGTTCAAGATCCGAAAATCCAACATCCATGATCTGAAATTCATGATTTGAGACTGGTATGGGATTCAAAATCCAGAAAGCCCAAAATTCTGAGATCCAAAATCTAAGATGTGAGATCCATAACCCAAGAACCAAAATCTGACACTTGAAATCCAAAATCTAATACTTGAGCTTCAAATCTAAGTAGGTAGACTCGGGTTAATGTCATAGGTTAGATCAAGGTCCAAAATCTGATACTTGAAATTGTGGTTCAATATCCATGTTCTAATATTTGAGATCCTAAATCTGAGACACAAAATCCATAATCAAATGCTTGAGATCCAAAATCTGATATCCGAAATATAGAATTTTAAATCCAAAATCCAATATCTAAGATTTATATTCGAAGATATGAAATCCAAAATCCATAATATAAGGTTCAAGATCCAAAAATCCAATATCTATGATCTGAAATGCATGATTTAAAACTTGTATGTGAAACCTGATTCAAAATCCAAAAAGCCTAAAAATCTGAGATCCAAAATCTAAGATGTGAACCCCTATTTTTAACGGCTTGGGAGAGCAGATTTTTCTTGTATGATCAATATAGGACCAAACTTTTCTTGTCTCTCAAAATCACAAATCATATGTTAAAAGCATATTTCCAAACGAATTTTGCTCATTGCAATCTCGTCCAGATGCTGAATCTGATTCTTTAAAAAGCCATGCCTGCTTGGAGATGTGCTCTTTGGTTATTGATAAAGTATTTGGATTGACATTGAGCATAGAGAACCAATGAAGCAAGAATACAAAGAGAAAACACTGTTTTAAACCTTATTCTAAAACTTGCTATAAACCAAAAAATGTTCATCCCAGTCACATACGGAACAGATTTTGATTATGTTTATAGCAAAGCACTGAGCAAAGAATTCCACACATTTGAAGTGTTTATATGTGAATTGACATTAAATGTGGAGTGAGAAGATCACAATACGTTTTTTAGATCTAATATGCTTAAAGTTTACATATAGATCTTAGATTTATGTTTGATCCTAAAACCAAAATCTTGATCCAAATGCAAGGAAGATTCTAGAAGATGGATCCAGATATGGTATAGAAATTTGGACTATTATTTTATGTCTAGAATCTGAAATGAGAATACAGAATATGGATCTATAAAGATAGATTAGATCTGAGATATAGGTCTGAGATCCGTACATAAAAATAAGACTTGGATGTATGACCTGAATCAAAAGTATGAAATGGAGATATAAAAATAGCAAGAACCGAGATTGTTTCGGGCTAGGCTAGGTGGGTTCAAGTTAGGGGTGAACAACAAGTCAAGCTACTTGAGCTCGACTCGTTAAAGCTTGGCTCGTGAATGAGTTTGAGTTGAGTCATTTGCTTAACGAGTCGAGCTTGAGTTCATGAGTCGGCTCATTCTAATAATCGAGTTGAGTTCGAGCTCAACAAGTAACTGCCAAGTCGAGCTTGAATCTTAATTGAGTTTATTGCGCCTTGATCAAGTCGATATATTCAAACGAGTTTATAAGTTTGTCGAGTCTTAATTGAATTGAACTCGAGCTCAACATGTAACGATGAATATCAATTCTATTCAAACGAGTTTGTCGAGCTTAATCGAGACGAGCTCGAACTCAACACATAATGATGAATATCAATTCTATTCAAACGAGTTTGTCGAGTCTTAATTGATTCGAACTCGAGCTCAAATACGTAACTATCGAGTCAAGCTTGAGCTGCTTCCATCGAGCTATTTTCGAGTTTGAGCCGAGTCGAGCTCGAGGTTTCATTACTCACGCCAATCTCGAGCTGACTGAACTTGGGCTCGACTCGGCTCGTGTTGACCCTTGTTCAAGCTGTATTACATGGGCGTGAGGTTAGGTTGAGTTTCTGAAAAAAGGAAAAATTTGGTTCAGACTTAAGCTAGGCGTAGGCTTAACCTATGTGTTGTCTTTGGAAAAATAAGTTTTGATGAGGAATTAGAATGGGCTGGGCATGTGGTTAGGTAATCCATGAAATGTTTACGAAAAGCTAGCTTAGGTTCATGTAGCCCCTAAGTTAAGTTTATGAAAAAACATGTGTGGTAGAAAATGACCAAAATACCCCTTTGTGTTATTGTGGTCTAAAACAAGTACAAATAAAGAAATGGGCTGGACCTAAGGATCACATATACCTTATGTTTGTGCAGAAGAATGTGTCTCAAAAAATAACCATTTTAACTAGAGTTCCAAATGAATTTTCTCAATCACACTCAACCGACTTGCGGCCAAGTTCGAAAATAGTCTGGTTAAAAGCTTGTTGAAAATCCAGACTGATCTAAAAATCAAAAACAAATTTTTTCCAAGCCGTATGCGGCATGTTTATAACGGAAAATCAAGAAAGGCCACAAAAATCATATTTTTAATAAAATTATTAAGTCAACTTGAAGGTACTTGGGAAATCTAACTACCTATAAAGACATGCTAAATGATACGAGAAATTCACTTTAATTTTGTTGAATTGAACTCAACAATAATTTCAAAGTGTAGCATGTACTAGGAATGAGGTCCATGGCAGTTAGAACTAAATTGAACTCAAACCTGAAAGAATTAACTCAAACCAAACTAAAAGAGTATTGATTTACTCATGATAGACATAATCCCTACTCGATTTCAGCTCTCTATTACGTTCACTTCAAATTCAATTCAAACACCTTGAAAAATGAAAGAGAAAACACTCAAAATTAAATTGAACTCAAAACAGGATGAATGAACTCAAACTAAACTGAGGGAAGATTAATCCATACATGATAAACATAATCCTAGCTCAGTTTTAGCAAGATCTTAGGGGTTGAACTCAAATTCAGTTCAAACCACTTAAAATATAAGAGAGAAGCTTTTATTGATACGTGATAAACATGGTCCCTACCTTGGTTTTTAGCTCAATCTTTTAGGTTGAGCTCAAATTCAGCTCAAACCCTTGAGAATAGGAGAGAGAAAAATCTACTAGAAATCTGCAAATTAGTATATGATTGAAGCTTGGGTTGGGTGACTCAAAGTCAGTGAAATAAATTTTCTCACCGTGAAGGTAAATTTATTTTGACTTGGTTGAGCTGAGGTCACATGTGAGTTGATTTGAGATACAGTGGAGCTGGCTTCATACCTATGTCACCTAGGTATGAGTACGAGCACTGGTACGGGTATGGGTAAGTTTTTGCTAACCTTGCGGTGATAATATTATTTTTTAATTAAAAAAATTGTAAATTTTGAGAAAACAAAAAAATTGTTATCGAACTTCTTATACAAACCAGAATCTCTGAGTGAGAAACAGCTAATGAACAAACTAAGTAATGAAAATTAACAATAAAAAGCAAATGAAATAGGAATTCGTGTGAAAAAAAAAAAAATCAAAGGGACGGATCATGGCTTTCCTCCATTAAAATCAGAATTTGAGTTCCCAACTTCCAAGCTATATATCTGAGCGAAGAAATAATCCACCACAATCATAGGGACGGATCATGGCTTTCCTCCATTAAAATCAGAATTTGAGTTCCCAACTTCCAAGCTATATATCTGAGCGAAGAAATAATCCACCACTTCACTTATCGCTGAATGAATTTGATGCAAAAAATGACAAAAGGGTTTCTTGTAACATATGTATGAATAAAATGAAATGAATGAAGAAACGAATCAAAGGCATGGAAACGAAAAATGAATCAACAGGAGACTCCAAGCGACTCAGTTTGAGCACTCGGGAAGAAGTAGGGGATCAGAGAGGGAATGGAAACATATGTAGGAATAAAATGAAATGAATGAAGAAAAGAATCAAAGGAATGGAAACAAAAATGAATCAGAGAGGAAGAGAAGTAGGGGATCGACGCATATTACTGATTGACTGAATGCGATGGACGAGGAACCCTAACAAGTGCGAGGAAGAAACCGAACGACGAATGTCGCCCACTCACCCTCCGTCGCCTCCATCGCCCTTGCCATCCACTGGTAGTCCATCGTCGGTCGCTGTCTGCCACTGCTGCTCAAAAAATCAGAATCTCCTAGCACCCGTCTGAACATGTGTGAACACTAAAAAATTTTATACATATAAATGACCATTTAACCCTTCACCATAAAATTTCCAAATGGATTTTCATTGACAAAATTTGAAGAACAAGGGCCATTTCTGAACCAAACATACCAACATTGAACACCTAGACCAAGATCACCTAGGTCATTTAAATTAGAGATTACCATTTTATCCTTGAATGCATCGCACCTAGAAAATATGAATTTTCATCAAAATTTCTAAGAATTTTCTAGCATTTGAGTAGGCCATTTTTCAATTTTTCATGAATCTGGGACTCACCAAAGTTAGCACACCAAAGTTATTATAGTATGAATAGTTTGAATCTGGTTTCGACCTGAAATCAGATCCAAACATACCACCACTCACCGCCGTACTGGTACTGCCATACTGGCCCGGCATACCACGATGACATAGCTTCATACTATATAACTTTGGTGAGCTAACTTTGGTGACTCCCAGATTCATGAAAAATTAAAAAATGAATTACTCAAATGCTAGAAAATTCTTAGAAATTTTGATGAAAATTCATATTTTCTAGGTGCGATGCATTCAAGGATACTTTCCTCCATGGGTAAATGATTCGTATCAATTCCGATATACACGAGGATCTGGCAACAGCGTAAATGATTCTTATCAATTGTGATACACGAGAATCTGACAGCTTCCCCTCTCTCTCTCTCTCTCTCTCTCTCTCTCTCTCTCTCTCTCTCTCTCTCTCTCTCTCTCTCTCTATATATATATATATATATATATATATATATATATATATATATATATATATATATATATATATATATATATATATATATATATATATATATATATATATATATATCGCATGGTTGTGCAGTTTCTATAGTTTAATAGCTCACGCGTGTTATCTCATAATTAACTCTCTATTGTGAAGAAAAAGTTGGGTCCACCGGAGGAAATTGAAAAAGTGGCATAGACTTGTAAACAAAAATGAATGAATATAAATAAAGTAGCCATTAAAAATTGCGTATACGTATGTGTTGCTCGAAACAAGAAGGCGGACTCTACTAGATCATAGGACTCCATTCCTCCGAATATGATTTGTTTGTATATTTCTGACTGAACCCAATGATTGCTCCGAATTCCCAAAATCAATCCTTTGAAAAATTCCCATGTCAAGCAAAATGTCCCCTCTTCACTTTGTGCCTCGCTCCATTCCAGCATAAGGTTCCAATGCAATTAAATTGTGCTCTTGTTTATACCGCAATGTTTGTAATAGTCTCGTTCTCTTTTTGAAATCCTTTCATATACTTGGACTCGTAACGGGATGAATATGATTTTTGAAATTCCTACCCATCTAATTGGTTCAAATTCTTATGTGCACATTCCTTTTCATGTACTTTTACTTTTTTTTTTTTTCAATGTTCGTGAGCTCTAAGGTTGTGTTTGGGTAGCATTCTCAAAAAACAAAGTTTCTAAAAATTGAGGTTTTATGAAAACCCCTTTTTTGGCTAATTTTTTGAAACCTATATTTGTGTTTTTGGATGCCAAGGTCATGACAACATTGTTTGTTGACAACCTAATTTAGAGGGAGGGTCAATTACCCAATGACTGAGCTACATGTGGGCTGTGTGGGCCACTGCCCATGCCAGCCCACAACAGTTCTTAAAAAACTGTATCACATGGGGCTCGACTTGGGTCCAGCTGGACATGGTGCCGCACCAACCTCACGTCGATGCCCCGGAGAGACACTCAATCTACTAACGTTAGTGTCCCTTTGATAAAATTTTCTGGCTCTGCGAGTGCAATTACCACTCGCTTTTGAACACGTAGTTTTTTCAAAACTGAGTTTTTTAAAAACCCAGTTTCGACCATCATCCAAATACACCTTACATGTTGTTTTACCTCCAAAACTATGTTAATGGGTGTCACCATAACATGCTCTAAGGCCTAAGCTGACTTGTGACTTGTGGAATTTGTCATAAGTTTTAGATTTCATTGGCTTTTCTGCCTCAGGATTCTGAAGATCCTGTGTTTAGTGAAACTTGAACCATTACAACTTGCAATGAATCGTATTTTTTGTTTAACCTGCCCAAGTGAATCCCAAATTGAGACAGCTAGGCTTGGAGTAAGCCCGAGCCGTTGACATCCTTTTCCTAGTAAATTAGTAATGAATAATGTCCGTCTTTAAGGGTTCCAAATTCCAAAACGAATGAAAAGATCAGGCAGCAGTAGTTATTAAGAGTTACAGTTTGGTTTGTCAGTGTTTTAACTGCTTTTACTGCATCACAATAGTAGTTTGACGCTGACCGAGCAATTTATATCTCTTAAAAGCTAGTTCGTTACAAAGTTTGAAGATCTAAATTTATGGATCTTTGTCTCCTTGAATGTCTCTGCTACCCAACAACCACTTAATTGCTATTGCGACATTCGTTAGATGAATTATAGCAAGGTAAGCTTTAGGTGTCGAGCAAAGGTTGGAGTTGAAATTTCATAGACGATTAATACTGTGTTAGCCTAATACTGTGTGAGCCTAATGGCGCAGGAACAGGCTCGGACGAGATGTGTATCTGATCTGAATATGCCACGAAGAAAAGTTGATTAGAGTGGTATTTGTTGTCTTGTTCTTTTGGACTCCTGATCTGATTCTAAATGTATGGATCCATGTACTTGGCTCCAAATTCATGTACTTAAATAAATCCATGTAGATCTGAAATTGTATCCAGAATCATAAGATTCAATTTTCCGCTATTTAGAGGCGCCTAGAGTTTGATTGTATATGGTATTTAAAGGCATTCAAATCCAGCAATCTTACATAGTTTTAGCATTTAAACAATTTCTAGATCCCGCGGTGAGGTGGTTAGATTTGAGCTAGTAATTTTTGTTTGGACCTCCAATGCACATGCCCGGTTGACTTTGTTTTATAACAAAATTTTGAATGTATTTCAAAGATCGGGCAAACTGAAGATGACTTTTGTTAAGAGCCGGTTTGGGCCTCCAATGCACGTGCCCGATATTAGAATGTTTGATCACTTGGTATATCTGCTTTAAATAATAATGCATGCATGGTGTTGTTAGGGCGTAGTTGGGGCTAGCGACGGAGCCACATGTGGTTTGGTGTAATTGCCCAGACCAGGATATATTTTATTTTTAAAATTGATGCCTTAATCATATAAATATTAGAAAATCTCCTGTTACGCATCGTTGTAGTAAAAAGTTTAGCAAATCTCTACAAAATTTTTAGTAAAAAAAGAAACAGCAAAAAGACAACAGAACCGGAAACCTCCTTTACGCATCGATTTTAGCAAGAGTGACAATTTACAGAGAGCCGATTACAATTCTTAAAATTTCAATAACAAGCTATGCAGAAATTTATATAATGCTCACATGGATTTTTCTGATTTTTTTTTTGAGGAGTTAGATGATGATGAAATCGTTGAAAGTGTTGAATAAAATCAAGATATTGGTACTCTATTGACAATGTAATATGTATTGATGTACTAATTATGAAGTATGACCGTATGAATTTGATTTTGAATTAAAGTATATTTCTTGTTGAATGTTGACTGATGGTTGATAATGATTAGCAAATTGTAATTTTCATCTTGTTATTTATAATTTTTTGGTTTATGATAATTTTGTCAAATATATTATATACATATTATTATTATTACTATAATAAATTAACAATAATAAATACTCTTGCTGCACTACCGCATTTAAATTTTCAACTTTTCTTTTGGTGTTCAATACATTTTTCCCGTGGTAAAAAATCCATGGATTTTTCTAGGTGCATCAAAAGCACCCTAATCTTTATTTTTAATGGGGAAGTGTAACCAAAGCTAACTTAGTTTATGAAACTTAATATATATATATATATATATATATATATATATATATATATATATATATATATATATATATATATATATATATATATATATAGTTTCTCAATGCTGACTCCAGTTAAACTAAACATTGAAAAACATCAAATATTCTCCGTTGGATTCAGAATCGAAGAGCCCAAATCAACACGCTTTTCTCTCTCTCCATGCATCTCTTCTCTGTCCTATGACTTATTTGTCCTAATCAAAACCGTCCGATCTTCATCCGATCTTAAGATCGAACGGGCCTCAAGCTGTTCATTCATTTTTTATTATTATTTTTCTCACTTCTCTCTCCCTGATCCTGCCTCTCTCCCTTTGCTTCATTTCTTTCAAAAAAATAAAGGAGTTGAGGAAGGGGAGAGGCGGCCATGCCGGCGTGTTCCTCCTAATAACTACAGATATTAGATATATGATCTTCTGCATGTTCCTCCCAAGGAAAAGAAGAAGATATAGGACAAATGGAGTTTGGGTTATTTAATATTGCATGGTTGTGCAGCTTTCTATATTTTTAATAGCTGCTGCATGCTATCTATGTATTTATTCAATTGTAAGAAGAAGTTCGCCCCACAGGAAGAAAAATTAAAATGTGGTACGTAGCTTGTAAACAAAAATGATTCAGTGTAAAGAAAGTAGCATTTTGAAATTGTTTGTACCCTACGTGTTGCTCAAACCAAGAAGACGGACTCTACTAGATCTTAGGACTCCAATCATCAGGAGAATTAATCGGCACTCTCAAGCAAAAGATATGATTTGTTTATGTATTTCTATCTGAACCCAGTGATTTCCGCAATTTCCCAAACGGGTTATTAATCACCTAGCATTTCAATTAAAGCTCTGCTCAATATTAGTAGTTTGTTTGGTTTCCTTTTTTGAATACTTTTATATACTTGGACTTTTAACTGATTGAACAGGGGTATAACCAGAAATTAGAAATTTTTTATGAGAGGGTCAATCATTTTTTCTAAATTTTGACTAGGGTTAAAATATCATTTTTTTAAAATTTTTATATAAAACAAGTGAAATTTTTTAAAATTTACATGTAACCTTAAAAAAAATTGAGGTGGGGCCAAGGCCCATGTGAGCCGAGCCCTACCTTGACTCCACCACTATGGTTGAGTATGATTTTTGAAGTTTAACTTTGGCTGACCCGACCCTCTACAAGATTCGTACGCATCTAATTCGATTCTAATCCTTCGTATGTGCACATTCCTTGCTCATGCATTTATTTCTTTTTTTTTCTTTTTCTTTTTTACTTTTTCTTTCTCCATGTGCACTCTCAAAAAACATAGTTTTGAGAAATGAGTTTTGTGAAAGCTTGGGTTTTTTACTAATTTTTAAACCTAATTTGTGTGCTTGGATGACAAAATAAAGATAAAATTTTTGTTAATAACCTAGTTTAGAGCGGTGGGTGGTTTCGAAATGGTGTCTTGAGTGGTTAGGATGGCGAAACAGTGAATGATAAGTCATCAGTTCAATTCTTGATGGTACTATTTATTTGGACTACAAACGGTAGATGTGCACACTTAGTTGATGGGTATTTCATTTCTCATTAAGCAGTCATAGGCCCTAAGAGCACGTAGAAGAGAAAGAGGAAAGGACATTTAGCCTTTTTGGGGTATTTCTAACGAGAACATGTTCTAACAAATTAATTGCAGCCTAACTATGAGTACACAACTATGAATCCTACGTTTTCTCAAAAGAGAATTAGTTTATATGCACATTTTTGTTCAAATTGGTGAAGTGGCTTAATATACACTACTTTCTTTCTCCCCGTTAAAAAAATTGTGCGGACGGTGCGCGCCTCAGAGTATTTTAGGAGACCAATTTCCCATTAACGGACAGATGCGCTACTGGTAGAGAAGAGACTGAATGTAGTTGGTTCAATTAGTGCAACGTCTCTCTCAAGTACGTTTGACTCATTTAAATGGATTTATTGTCTTTGTCTATCGGGTAGTTATCCTTTTATCACTCTTTCCATGAATTTTGAAGCTTCATTCCCAAGCTCTATTCTAAGTTTGATTGGTGAGTATATTTCCAAACTTGTATCATTACAAAGAATCTTATTTTTGTTTATCGACGTGCCCGAGTGGATCCCAACTTAGGACAGGCGTCGAGTAAGCCCGACCCGTTGACACGTTTTTCGTAGTAAATTAGTAGTGGATAATGTCCGTGATTGAAGGGTTCAATTCCAAAATGAATGAAAAGATCAGGTAGCAGTAGTTATGAAAAGTTACAGTTTGGTATGTCAGTGTTTTCACTGCTTTTACTACGTTGCAATGGTAGTTTAATTAACACTGACAGACCAATTTATACCTCCTAAAAACTAGTTCGTTACAAGTTTCAAGATCTGAATTTATGTTGTCCCATTCTTTAATATGCTATCTATCTATTTATAGCTGCAATAAATTTACCATGGTATAAAAAATTGCAGCTTGCCATTGCTTACATTATATTGTGGAAATGGTATTTCGTAGGTGTTATTTGGCAGCGAGGTACTTCTATCTCTCACCTATTCTTCGCTGATGATGTTTTGCTGTTTTGTCAAGCCAATTGGCGTACCATAACCAAGCTGGCCAACATCCTATCTTCATTGACGAGTAGCTCTGGAATCATCTATCATAAATATTGAAGCAGATTCATGAAACACGAAAACAATTGTTCCATATATTTACACCTTGTTTTTGGAGCATATTCATAAGACAATCATTTAATGTCTCTGCAGACAAAGAACCACTTAATCGCAATTGCTAGTTGCGACATGCCTTAGTTGAACTACAACAAGTTAAGCTTTAGCTGTCAAGAAGAGGTTGTAATTTAAATTTGGTAGCCAATTAATACTGCATAAGTCTAATAGTGCTGGAGTCGGCTCGGACCCAACGTGTATCTGATCTGAATATGCCATGAAGAAAAGCTAGTGTGTTTGGAGAATTTATTAGAGTTGTCCGTGTTGTCTTGTTCTTCTGGACTCCTGATCTGATTCTAAATGTAAAGATCCATGTACTCGCTCCAAATTCATGTAATTGGATCCATGTAGATCTAAAAATGTATGATTAGACCCAGAATCATCAGATTCAATTTTCCGCTATTTAAAGAGGCCTATAAGGGTTTGATTATATAAGATATTTAAAAACTTTCAAAACCAAGAAATCTTATATTGTTTAGAAGTTAATAATTTTCAATACGCCCCGGTTGGGTTGCTGGTGAGAAGCCTCTAGTGCAGATGAACAGTCAACTTGGTTATAACAAATTTTTGTGTGGAATAAGGGAGCGCCATCGTGCAGGGGATGGGCGGAGTCTGGTAAGTATTATGATAGGAAAATGGGTGAAAGAAACGAGGCTCTTTATGGAGGCAGTCGTTCATCTGTTCAGTATCAGTCTGTGTCATCTGTTCAGTATCAGTCAATGTCCATCACATCAGATAGCGCACCATTGAAATCATACCAGCCTGTAGAAAAGCATGTCAACAATTTCTTTTACTTTAACGAATGCCACTTGAACAAGCTCTACCGGTGAAATCACCTCCCGCCGATGAACCGGATGCGATGGGTAGCCACCCTTTGCAGCTTTCCCCTCTTCGCATAAGATGCGTGGTCGTCCCACCTCCGCCCTCTGGTTTTCCCTTTTTAACTTTGTTTCAGGCAAAGCGAGGAAAACTCGAGCAGTCGAGGATTTGGGCCAGTGCTTTATGGGACCGGTTTCTAGCCAAACCAGGTTTTGGGTCCGATTCGGGTACGTATCTCTTCATATATGGGTTAATGGGTCAGAATTTGGGTTCAAACATGCTTTTTCCATTTTCATTGATTGGATCCGGTGCGCTATCGCTCCAGTTCAAGTTTGAGTTCCTAGTCCAAATCCTCCACCGAAGCCACTACCTTGAGCGGTTAAGGAGAAGATGTTTGGTGGCCCACCACTCTAGCATTAGCAGGCCTAGGGGTATCTTTTGGACCGATCCATACCATTTTAGGTGAAGTCTCGTTTTAGCATATTGATACGTTTAAAATTCATCGAGGACGACTCTTTTCCGACCAGGGAGACTGATGCAGAGCGAAAGCAGATCCAAATATTGTAATTTGATCTAAACAAGTTTAAATGCTTGTAAGTGGCTCCAGATCCACAATCCATCCCTTTCTCTATAAAAAGGGACGTGGGTTCATTTTGAAGCATGGTTGAAAAAGTTGAAAAGAAATACAAGCTTATTGTTAGCTTTTCTTCTGTTCTTTCCTTTCGTCTAGTCACTTTTTGAGTTCTAGTCAGTTTAAGCTCAACTTTAGTTTAGTAGTGAATGCAAATGGGTTAAGATTACTTAATCTTACTCCATCTTGCATCAGATTCCAAAGCTACTGCAGTTAAATTTGACTCTTGCCGAATGGATGTTAACTGGTCACCGATTTCTTTCCAAATATCATCAAATCATGTCAGGTTCATATAAATATGAAAGATACTATTCTTTCTTGGAAAGTATCAGGAGTAGGTCCATTGTGACGTGAAGATAGGACCCAGACAGATTGACAGTTGAAGAAATTGACCGATGCATAGCGAAATCGAGCGCGGTGATCTCACCCACGCTATGAGATTCGAATGGTAAGAAGGAATGGTATCAAAGGGTTTAGGAGGATAGGTGATGAGTCGGTGGGTATCGCCGCCCAGAACTTGTGGACGGCTCACGGTGATGATCGACCAGAAGCATGATCAAAGCATATGTCAAAGCATATGCCAAAGCAGAGGCAGAGAGAGAGAGAGAGGTGGACCAGCGAGAAAAGAACGAGAGAGGCGTGTAAAGTGGACCGAAGAGAAGAGCGAGCTGCGTCACTCTCAGCCCTCAGAGACTCCGAAGGGCTAAAGCCAAAATAAATACTATCAATCACTCTCTCTCTCTCTCTCTCTCTCTCTCTCACTCTCAGGGAGAATGAAAAAGCAAAGAGGGCAGAAGAGAGAGAGAGAGAGAGAGAGAGAGATCAGGAAAGCCCGGAAGGAACCACTCTTTTTGGTCATTTGGCACCATCGGAAAGGGGACAAGAAACATGTCAAACAAGTGAACCCACACAAAACACGTCACCCCTCTATCTCTCCCGCGACAAAAAGAAAGAATCCAATGCTGGAAAGCCAACCGATACATCTCGGTTCATGACAGCCCCCAAACTCAGACCTCCGCTCTCAAAAAAATCTCACAGTATCCATCCATCGTCCATACGTCACCTCCAGCCACTAGGTCCGATTAGGAAAAAGCTTCTGATGTCTCCACAAACCTTCCCCCCCCGGCGCCGGCAGCTTCCTTGTCACCTTTCTGCATTTACTTGCTTTAGTTAAGCTTTTTCCAAATCCCATCATCACCACCGACTCGACTGCAGAGATAAGGTCTTGCCTAAAACCAGGAAAGATGCAGACGTAACCATCCCCATCTCTCTTATCCATTAGTCGTAAACTCCGTTGACAAGCTTCAGCCTCCCAAGCAACCTCCAACTCCAGATCCCACCTTCCTGATCTGACGATGGCACACATCGCCCCGACATGGAAGAACGTCGCGATTAGTGGATCACCGTTTTGAACGAGTCCGTCGCCAGGCCCGGACGACTCGGATATCCAGTGGCTCAGAAAAAAAAGAGGAGTCAGAAGCTTTTACCATTTCCGAAGTCGAATTCCCCTCGAAAAATATCAGAAAATAAATGCAAGATAGGAAATATAAACAAAGGACCGAAATTTCAAAATTCGAAATATGATGATTGAGAGATTGAATATTTACATCAATGGGGAAGCAACCCGATTACAAAAATTAACAGAAAAGTACTCGAACCCCGGACGTTTTCATACCAATATACAGATTCAGCCGCGGGCAGAGACGCAAAAGTAGACGACCCAAAGAGGATAAAGAAACCAGGAAGCCACAAACAAATTCCATATCTCCTACCTACAACTCCCAGAAACCACAACCCTCTACTACTTACTATCTGTGATATCGTTCGTAGAGCTACTGAAAGAGCTAAACGAAAAAACCTAAAGAGCCTAATTTCTGAGAGGAAGGGGCAATCTATCCCCCCGTCCTCTCTTATTTCAAAGAACTCATTTACATATTACATATACAGCTTGACAGATGGTGTAAGGATGTACAAAAGCGAAGCACCAAAACACAAAATCTTCCTTCAAAAGACTTCATTTCTCCTGGTTGAAATTTCTGACAAAACTCTAAAATCACGTAGATTTCTCTCGATTTGGTGGTGTCAAAATGATTCATGTAGTTAGTGGGGAGGGACGGATCAGGCCACCGCCGGGATGCTGCAACCCCTTCGATCTCGATCGAGGCAGTCAAAACCTTCGATTCTGACGGCAGCGGGCTTGTGCCCGAAAGTAGCCCTAGCACATCCCTTTCGAGCAGAGGATGGAGAAGAGGAGGATGGAGAAGACGATGCCGGCGACGAAGAAAAACCGGCCGGCAAAGGAAAAGGCACCGGGGAAAGGTCCTTGCGCCCCTCCGTGAAGCGGGCATCGTGAACCAGAGGGTTCGCAGACCGGCTCGGAGGAGACCCGCAGAAGTAAGGAGGCGAGCCGCAACCGGTCTGGTCGCCACCGTACACGCCCTGTCGACAAAGACACAACCCCAAAAAAGCGGATCAATTTTCCCTCTAAAAAAAATTGAAAAACAATGAAATTAGGTTTCGGCGAAGACGCTAACCTTTGCAAACAAGATGTCCAGAAGTTCCAAGCCGGCTTTGGAGTCGATCTGGTCCTTCGAATGGCTGATACATGACAAGATATTAGCCTCCTATCGACAGATCCACAGAGAGACAAACAACAGAGAGAGAGAGAGAGAGAGAGAGAGAGAGAGGAGCGGACTTCAGATGCGATCGGAAAGGTCGGACGGCGTCGGCAGCAACAGCGTGGTTGATGATGGCGAGTCGTCTCGGTTTCGGGCACAGGAGCGGTCCCCGGCTGCGTTCCTGAGAGGCAAGAGAAGTTCTCACCCTTGAGAGGTCAGCCATATCTTCCAACACGTCGGGTCCTCTGATCCTCAAGATCGATCAGCACAAAATAACAGACGAAAGGCGGACGATTTTTTCTCGAATATGTACAGGCGAGAGGTGAGTTGATTAGTCTTATTTACAGAAACTCCAACCCTCGCGAAGATTTTTCCTTCACGCCTGCTTGAAATGGAAAAAGGAAAAGGGAGTCAGAATTCCCGACTCGTCGTTACACGGCCAAGCGAGATCTTCCAAATAATATGACACGGAGGATCGTGATTTAATTTCGTCAATAAAGCCATACAAAACCGAGATCTTGGAAAGGAGTTAGTGAAATAATGTCAAAACGGACGACAGATCTACGAATCCACCCGCAGCATCTGCACAAAATCATGTGCATCACTCCCGCTTTTTCACAGAACACAGATCTAACCTTGAACGCTCCCAGAAAGCCTCAGGAACAGGGGAAACGTAAAAATAGGCAAAATTTTTTTAGAAAACCACGAAGAAAGACAACACAAATCTGAGAAAAAAAGCTCAAAGAAAGAAAGACCGCGAAGCAAACGCAAAAGAGACCGAAATAGCAGATCCGGAACAAAAGAAACAAAGATCGAGATACAAGAAGAAAGAAACAGGAAACAAGAGATTATTATAATAATAATTAGAAAAAAGAGAATAGAAGCGTACCTCCGAACCTTCAACCAGACATGAAGAACGAAAATTACAAACAAAAGGGGAAAGAAAAAAAGGAAATGAAGGAGAAGATGCAGGAAAGAAGACAACGAGGAGCATGGCGGGTAAGATTTATAGGAAAAGGGGAAAAAATAAAAGGGCAAGAAAGGGACAGGCCGGGGGGGTGTATGGGTAATATCATGGAGAGAAAAACGAGAGGAAGCCAGGCTCAGAGAAAGACAGCCGTTGGATGAAACAGAAAACCTTTTTCTTTTCTCTCTTTTATTTTTTATTTCCTTTCTGCTTTGTGAAGCGCACGGGCGGTGCGTGACTCAAAGAGGGCACATCGCAGTTGACAGCGAAGCGGACCAAAACCAATTATAAATTTCCAATCAGACGCTACATTCTGTGCGTAATCTCAAGAAGACGTTTACTTTTCTTCACAATTTTCTATTGTACACAAATAAGGTTGAATTTTCAGAAAACCGTCTGCCGGCAATTGTTATTTAATTTTTTTTTACTTCACTAATAAAGCTAAATGTAAAAAATAAACCAAAATTTGGCCAAATTAGCAACACATCACCTTCACCTTGTTAGGATGATAAATTTTAACTTCGTTGACCAAGCAATTTTGGAAAGGTGAAATCAACGGCCAGAAATCACTATCCAAAGAAGAAGGACGCGAAATGAAAAAGGTAAAAGAGATCACAAAGTTTACTTAGTGATTTTTGGTTTTTCATTTTCGGCAAACCGCAAATATGCTAATTGTCGGTGGTGCATCTCAAATTAGCAAACCTCCCCGGCTCCAAGGCTGTCTTTTGTAAAGCTCATGCCCTTTTCCTCTCTGTTCCAAAACAACTCGCCGGTGAAAATAAAATAATGCATTGGAAAGAATTGTTTAAGCCGTTCTTTTACTATTTTATAAGCGGTGTCCTGTCACGTTCTTTGATGGCATTTTTATGAAGTTTTTTCTTTTAGACCAAAAAAAATCCTATTAAATTCAAAACTCACACGATCCATCTTATCGATGTCATTTTGCATCATTACTGATGCATGTCTTATTCCTTATTTTTACAATTTATTAAATTAATTTAAAATATTTCAAATCACTTTTAAAATCGATAACCTTTAAAATTAACGAGATATAAACAAAAATGTTTGATATAGGTTGATCGATATGCTATGGCCGTACTGACATGGTGTTTTTGACAATATTAAACATGACCAACAATGACAGAGAAGAGAATGTGAGAGACACAGATGAGAGCTACAATGAGTTGTTGCTGATCTAAGTGCGTGGATCAACTGGGGACAGGCACAGCCACATCTTGTTCTTGTTCTTATTTTTTTATGGGTAGTGCAACCGGTTGGATTGGGTGGCGTGTAAACCCACATCCTATATTTTCAGAAGACGCTATGCTGATGGTATTGAATAGTATTGTCTTGAGCTGAGGTTTGTCAGTTGGTTGCTTATGTGTCAGGGTTTTTGCCCTCCCATCTTCCTCCCTCTCCAATCTCTCACTTCTTTTATCTCAAAATTTCTCCCTCTGTTTGTTCTTCTCTCTGTACAATTAGAATTTTAAAAATTAGAGGCTCCAACTTTAAATAATGGAATTAAACTGGATTCAATGTCACAAATCCAATGTTAAGTTATCATCCTACTCACAAAGTTATCATCCTACAGTCACTAGGACCGCACACGAGCCAAGTCAAGCCCGAGCTTGCCCAGCTTGAGCTCAACTTGGCTCAAAGTTCTCGAACTCGGCTCGAACTGAAATTGAGCTCCCTAACACAAGCTCGAGCTCGACTCGATTGTACAACATTGACCTCGAGCTCAACTCTCTTAACTCGCATCACTCGTTTACGTCTTAATTTGTTTTTTTAAACTTGTTTACAGCAACTTGTTTAACTCATTTATGACACCAAAGCAAAACTCGTTACCTCAAGTCATAAAAAAAACTTATTGTTGGTTTTCTACGGTACAAACTGGAGTATGACTGTGGAGATATTATCTTCAGTGTTGTAAGTTAAATGAGCGAACACTTAAAATTTTCCATTTAACCACAAAGCTGTACACCAAGAACAAATTCTAATTCTATGGTACAACCATGAAAACAAGGGTCTTCAACACAAAAAATGCAAACAAGATTGGGGAACAGTTTAATAAGCAAACTATTTCAACAATCAAACTAACGGAATAAGAGAGGGAAACCTTGAGACGCTGAGAAAGAGAGAGAAAGGCTGTGGCATACCAGTGACAGCAAAGTGTGTTGGTTCCATTGGGTCAGACTGTTGTTGCGTTGCAGCGTTGGGTTCTCCTAAAACCGACAGAAAGCACTGGCCTTGGATCCATTTGAAACCTACAAAAAGTGAGAGAAAGAGGCGATGGCTGAGAGTTTGTGTGTGAGAGAGACGCAATGGGGATGTATAGTAGTAGGCAGCAGTTCAGCAGAGACATGGAAGTAGCAAGGAAGTCACATAGTGGCCGGACTCTACTGATGGTGGTGGTCACGGCTTGTGCGGCGGTGAGTCGGTGTGGGACGTAGAGAGAGAGAGAGAGAGAGAGAGAGAGAGAGAGAGAGAGAGAAGTCGAACAAAACAAAAGAATGAAAAGGTTAAAAATAAAAACGAACAGTAAACAAAAACATTTAACCTAAATCGGTGAATCGGTTTTGGTGGCTTGGTGAACCGGTTTATGTAATTAGATGAAACGATTTTCGGAAGTCGAGCTGAGCCGAGCATAAACGAGTCGAGTTCTTACAACTCAAACTCAACTCGTTTAATATTTCGAGTATAAGTTTAAACTCGAATCTGACTCATTTATAAACGAGTCGAGCTCGAGTCGAGTTTTTTTGAGTGAGTTCGAGTCGAGCCCGAGTTGGCTCGACTCGTTGTGCAGCCTTAACTGTCACAAGGTTTTGGACATTGGCATCAAAATTCTCAATATGGAAATCCTTGCTATGATATAATTAGCAGATTCATAAATGTTGCGTTCTTCAGATTGAGATCACGAAAAAGGAACCACTCATGTACAAGCAAATCGGTTCACCTAGTTGCTCCGATCCAGAGGTTGATATGCCAGTTCAAAATCTAGATACTGGATCACTGAAAAGAGACAAGAGTATGCACTTCCAGTTAGGTTCAAATTCATTAAGCCAAATTGGTGTCTGGTATTTAATAATGAAAACTAGAGAGAATAGGAGCAATTTTTATACGTGAAAAACTATATGCTTCTTCTAAGGATGTTCAACTACTCGAGCCAACTAAGGCTTGATTCGGGCTCGAACTCGCTTGTTTAAGTTTCGATCAGGCTTGATTCATTTAGTAATATACATGAGTTCGAGCTAACAGGTGAATCCATGATCAAGTTTGAAAATACATCATTTCTTTGGACAATTAAGAAAATACATGATTTTCAAACCAATTAAGAAACATACCCTTGTGAATTCCTCAACTTCACGAGGTCTTCTACATTGTCGTCTCAGCAAGTGAATGTGTTTCCTGCAATTTGTGTATTCCTAAGATCAAAGATATATTGACATATGAAAAATAAATAAATACAAATAAAGATCTTACTCTAAAAATGGTACTACTAACTCATGGTTAAATAGCACATAAGTGTGTACTTGTTTTAAGATAACATTATCAAATGTGAACATCTCTTTTTTCCCTAATGGGTGGCATTTTCTCAACAAATCATTATCCATTTCTTCATAATTTCGTTCTACTCGATCAAAATTGGTTTAGATGTCATCCAAATAACCAGAACAAAATGTAAGACACTATTCAGCTAAATGTCCTTCTGCAATTGAGCTTTCTAATTGGCTTTTGTTACGCACATATTATTTCAACTCAAGCAAGTGTCTACACATAAAACATATAACATGAATTAAAAAAATGTTATTATAACCATTATCATATACACTTAGTTAAATTTCACATACCTTTCAATATGGTACATCCACAAATATTGTACTGGTCCACCTATCCTTGCCTTGCATGCAAAATAAATGGGCAAGTGCACTATAATGGCAAAAAATTAATGTTGAAATGTCCACTCTAAATGGCATAATATAAGTGCTATGCACTCTTCTATGTTTATGAAGCTAACATCATTTCCGACCTTGGAACAAAATTCTTTGAAAAATCTGCAAAACTCAATAAGCACTGAGCTGATCCTATTTGGCAAACATCCGCTTAATGCTAATGGGAAAAGTTGATGTATTAATGCATGACAATCATCACTTTTAAGTCGTCAAACTTTTTTCTCTTCAACATGAAAAAACATCGAAATATTTGATGAATAACCATCTGGTACATTAACACACTTCAATACGTTGCAGAACAATTATTTCCCATGTGTGTCCACAGTAAAACATGCATATGACGAAAACAATTTATTTGACTCCTCACATGGCAATCGATGAATCACATGCCATATTCTTATCTCTTTTAAATCCAATAGAACATCGACATGATTTTTTGCCCCTTCAATGTTCAAAAGTGTCCTCATAATATTGTTGCATATATTTTTCTCAATATGCATGACATCTAGATTATGTCACAACAAGTTATGCTCCCAATGTGGCAAATCAAAGAAAACATTTTTTTTTCCATTGATATGGGAGACGTGTTTGTTCTATTTCATGTAAGACATCTGCACTAGTAAAGGGAACATAAGCATATCTTAACTCAATAGTACCATCAAATGATTGTGCATCTATTCACAATTCATGATCACAAGATAGAAAACAACGAAGACCCATGCAACACTCTTTCTTACAATGCTTCAATCAATATGACAAACTAATTTTCCTTTCGTACTCAACCTTGACAAATCTACATAAGCTGGAAAATCGTTTGAGCAGACAAAGTAAAGCTGCTCTCATTTGAAAGCTTTGTTTCTTTGAAGCATCATATGTTGGTATGCCAATGTCCCACAATATCTTCAGTTCATCTATAAGTGGTTGCAAATATACATCAATATTCATTTTAGGAGAAGTTGGTCCAGGTATAAGTAATGACTACATTATATAAGATTATTTCATGCACATCCATGGGGTCAAATTATATGGAACAAGTATAACTTACCCAGGGGTGGAGCCATGGTTTTTTTTTAAGGGTGGGCCGAACAGTCCAACCTATAGATCCGGGTAGGGCCAAACTGAATTCAAATTCAAACAATACATGGCACAATTAAAAAAAATTTAATTTTTCTAATGTAATTTTTTTTTTCAATTGGCTAGGGTGGGGCCATGGCCAAGGTGGCCCTCCCCCTCCATCTGCCCCTAAACTTACCATATACTAAAGAGCTACTCAATGTCTGGTATGGGTTAACATCATCACTTGTCAATCCAAGCCTAACATTTTGATAATCAGAAGCAAATGATGGATGTAACCCATAAAAGGACTTCCACACTGGTGCGCAGGATGCCTTAAACATCCTTTTGTGTGACATTCGTCATGCCACCTCATGTATGAGGCTGTTTTAGAGGACATTAATATCTAGTTAAGTCATGGTATGAAAGAGAAATGTCGCAACACCTTCACAGGAACTCTGTCTTTTTTGTAGATGATGAGGTATTTGTGTCAAAAGTGTGATTGTTGTCTACTTTCCATCTTGATAGTCCACAAATGTCACATGAATTCTTGTTGAAAACATCCTTCCAATATAACATACAAACATTTGGCAATCAGTTTTCTCATATGTGAGACCCAAATTTGTGACTATCTTCTTTGCTTCATAGAAAGAACTTGGCAATTTTACACCCTCAAGAAAGGCTTTTTGCAACAATTCAATTAAGATCATAAATGACTTGTTGCCCCATCCATTGTAGCATTTTATGTGAAATATTTGCAAAAAGCATGACAACTTTGTAAACTTATTACATTGAGGATATAACTCATCATCAACATCACTTAGTAGCTTATGATATTTCTCAACTTCTGGATTTTCTTCCAACATATTACCAGGAACATTATGACATCCTCTTGTACTAGAGTTCAAATCCCCAAAAACATCAACTAACATTTCATGCATGTCATCTTCCGCATTTGACATTTCAAGAATGTCATCTTCCTCTTCATACAATAAAATGTCATCATTTGCATGTAGCAGCAAAGATTCACCATCATAGTACCAAATAGTGTAACTCTAAAGAAACCAATCACATATCATGTGTTCCATGTCAACTTTCACTATTTGACGTACGTATTGCAACATTTTCGACAACGGCACTTTAGTATTTTATTGACCGCTAGATTGTTTTGTTTGGCAAATTGAACAAAATTTTTTCCTCCAGTCAAATATTCGACATTGAGCCTGAAAAACAAATGCACATCAAACTATTAAACATAACCAGGTAAATTTTGTGAATAACAAGATAATTTTTTTGTTATAATGGTTACCTATCTTTCTGGTTTGTCTAGCTCCTGTCCTTGATAGCTATTTATATCTGACTTACACTATTGTCAAAATAAAAGTACCTAAAAATTATTTATGAAATTGTCATAGGCAATTATCATGCAACTGCCACCAATATAGGCCATTCCACTACCCACATCTTATAGAAAAAATAGTAGAGGAAACCAAGCATTGGAATTGTAGTTTGGGGTGCCAAAAATAGTTGTTGTGTGCACCACCCTTATGCATGAAACTCACTCTTGAAGCTTAATGTATGTAGCCACCTCCTATAAAACATGTATGCTTGGCACACCACCAAAGGGCCATGTGTCAAGCAGGAAAGAGGTTCGATTGATCGAGTCAAGATTGCCTTTGCATCAACTTTCCTATACTTTAGCCAACAAAATTGTGTCATGTTGAGAGAAAAAGCATGCACAACCATATGAGATTGTAAGAGAGCCCCTTGTAAGAGGCTCTCTTTATTAGTTTATATGCTGAGCCTCTTGTTGAAGCAGCCCCATGCAAAAATGCCTAAGAGCTTGTGACTAGCAATGATGAAAACCCTTAGAGGTCATTTGATTGTTGTTTATTGGGACAGGATAGACAGGACGTCCTGTCCATTACACTACTGTCCTGTCTTTATGGACAATGATGTTCTTTGTCCACCGTTTGATGATTTTAGGAACAGAACACTATGTTCTTCTTGTCCAGCGTTTGTTTCAAGTGTGTCTGTTTTGTCCGTCTTGTCTGATGTTTGTTTCTGTCCTGTCCGATCTATCTGTTCTGTCCGTCTTGTCTAATGTTTGTTTATGTTTTGTTTGAACTGTTTGTTTTATCCGGTGTTTGTATCTTCTCTAATCAGTTTTGACTATCATATTTGTTCTGTCCACTATATGATATCTTATTTTCCGAACATGTTATATCAACACAACTATAAAATTCATAACAACATGTTATATGCAAATCAATACATTCGATAACACGATCCATAATATTATATCAAAATAAACTCTTTCAATACATTTATATATATAACAAAAACATCATTACTGTAAAATGTTTAAACATTTATATAGTTACCAGTATCAACTAAAACTACAAATTACAAATTGTCTAAAATATTCAACTGTTGTCAGCCATAAAGCAAAAATAACTATGACAATTCACTAGAAAACTAGTCTTCTGTCCTGCATACTACTTTTCTCATCAAAACCATGTAATACTTTAGAAGAGGCATCACCGTCTGGTTCCTACATTTCAGAAATTAAAAAGACAAACAAATAATTAGATTATCACCACAAAATATTAAAAGAATCAAGTATAATTAAAACAATGACATATAATATAATGAGAATATTAGACAATGAGTATCTTACTTGAAACATAATCATTCCACATTGTTGAAATAATGAGTATAATAAGCTTATTTTTCAATGACCTCTTTTTTATTTAATGACACACACACACATTTTTCTTGGTTACCATTTATTGAAGTCATTAAAAGAAAACAATGAATACTTTTACAGCCGAATACATATATAAACAATGAATACAATGACTTCTTCTCTTTTTGCTTTTATTGAATAAACATCAAGGAGGCAAAAAGAAGCAGCAACTTAACCACAACCTTCTCATTTTCTTTTTTCTTAATTTGATAGGCAAAACAATAAACTTTTCTGCCAAATAGAGAAAAGGCACAATCAATAAGAAGTGTGCAAGGACTAAAGAGTGTCCATGAGTGTGTGGCATGGACCTCTAGTGAGACCACTATCTTGTGTACCAATAAGACCATTTTCCAACAACTTGGTCCAAAATTGATCCAAATGCATGATGTGGTGGAACCCCTAGCGAGGAGCTGGGACAAAAGCAACTAAGTTCAACATTGCTCAAACTCCTGCTAAAAAAAGAATTCCATCATGTTCATTATCGATTATTTAGTGCATAACTTAGGCATCTAAGCTGGCTCACTTGAGAGGGGATGACAGCTGACCAACAATTAATTCTACATCAAAATAAAACATGCATATATTAACAATTTGCAACAGCGAGTCACAAGACACAGGATCCAGCCAAGACAAATGAAAATATGGACTAACCAGAAGAAGGACAACAGAAACCTCACATACTCACAAAATTTTCGAAGCAAGGGTCAAAGAAGAACTACAAGCAGATCACCTGTTGCTTTTCAAACATTTGGAAAGTTTGGCCAACCAGAGTTGGACCACCTTGTCCAATGTGGCCAAGCTACATGCTAACTGCATTCTTAGCCATTCCAGGATTGACTGAGTTAATATGCTGAGTAAAGAAAGAAAAAGAAAAACATGTTGATGTACATTAGTATTCAGCAATGAAACTTGAATCACATGGAGGTTGAAACGTGAGCATCTATTACATAGGTTCAACATATTTACAAAAGCAGCAAATGAAGTACGCACGATTGATACCATAGCCATGCATGTACATGGAAAGCTATAAAAAGTTTTGAAACCAACATGGATCACAAAGTACGATCAGAAAAGCCATCTTGTGATGGCCACACCATCTCTGGAAAGAAAGTTAGCCATAGTGGATGGAACCCAAGCAGGATTGGCACCACTCTAGCCATCCTGGAAGCCTTCACCCTGGGATGAAACTTTTGCACCTTTCTTCCTTGAACAATTGATACTCTTTCCTATAGTGAATCCGAGCTTAAGAGTTGTAAGCAAGCTCAAAGCTATCCAAGCTTTTCAAATGATATTTATAAAGATTTCTCAACTCTAGTTTTCCCTAAAATATTTCACATTCTCAAGTGATTCTTCATGAACCTCTTCAAAATTTTGAAACATCAAAACTTTCAATATTTTTCTACACTGCATATAGAGAGATGTTTAAGCCAAAGTGAAATGCATCAATAATAGACATAGCCCTTGGATTGATTACCCTCGGTAAAGGTACCGGGAACGGTCGATCCTCGTACCTAAAGACGAGTCCCTTTCTCTCTCATTTTCAAAATAAAACTCATTTTTCTGAAGCACTCCAAAACCAAACAAAATTTTGGAGATGCAAACAGATGGCGATCGTGATGGGACACGCCGTCGTTTGGCTATTATTATAATTGATGCATTTTGACTAACTTGAACATCTCTTATTGCCGATGAGAAATCATGTCCCCTACTTTGGCCTTGACCCCATCGGTATTTCATTACATTTCTTGAAGATTATATTTGCTTCCTTGCATGTTCACCTAGATCTAGGATCCAATATAACCCACCTCAATTTATGATTTGTTTGAAGACAATGTTTGCTCATCTATTTATTTTAATCATCATTTTAGGCAACATTGCATTAGAGACAACTGATTTTGCATGATTTCTCATATTTCAAAATTCCTCGTACCAATTTGTCCCGGTCATCATGTTGACGGGCTTGGTCATCAATGCCTCAAATGGAATTTCGGCTCATCAGTCATCACAATACGTGCTGAGGATCCGATCGAAAGGTTAGTGCAACCAATGCTCCCTATGCCAATTGATTTGGTGGATGTACCCAACATAAGAACAACGAATGACGCATCTTTGGAAGAATGGATGCAGAACATGGAGATAGGCGAATCATCTGGGAGTGCCCATACTGTTTCAAGCAATCATGCAAGTTACCAAAAACACCCTTTGTATGTTCATTTCATGAAAAACCCTAAGGGATTTCAGTTACTTCTGAAAGATAGCTACTGTCCATTCACTGGTCTTGAGAAGAATGAGGATGACATCTTGCAGCCGATTAGTATCCTTTTTCAGTTGAAAACCAGAGGACTGGAATATCATGAATAAATTTGAAAAAGATCTTACGGGCTGATAGTGTTCACTTTTGTTTTAAATCATCCCATGAATTTTGTAATCTTTAACTTCTTTTTGTCTGGTCTCATGAGAGGACCCCATTCTATGAACTAAGAATCTTTTTTCTATTATGCAATGCAAGTAATCTTTTGTTGTCAATTTTAATTTTATCCAATTCTTTCCTTTATTCTCTTTATAGGATGTCAGAATTCAACATGTCTCAGTTTATTCATTTTCCTCGGAAGTCCCTCCAAAAAATATTTATCAAAGAAGCAGTCGGTGAAATGGAATTTATGGCAGTACTCGAGTCAGAATTACCAGAATTTACTCAGATTTAGAAACAAGAACATCCGTGTCCTTGGTTAATGATCCAATTGAAGAAATTAATATTAGAACTAGTGAGAATCCTAAAATCCTTCAAATTGGCACCAGTTTATCAATGGATGAGAAGAAAAGATTGGTGGACTTTCTCATAAGTAACCAAGAAGCTTTTGCTTGGACTTTCTCCCAATTGGTTGAACATCATTTGCCCTTAAATCTTACTTGCAAGTCAGTTAAGAAAAAGTTGCGCAAGCTTGATCCTTGATTAGAAGGCCTGTAAAAAAAAGATTAGAAGACCTACTAAGGGCAAAATTCATTCGTACCATCGATTACCCAGAATGGTTGGCTAATATTGTGGTGGTCCCCAAGACAAATGACAAAGTCAGATTATGTATTGACTTTCGAGACTTGAACAAAGCCACGCCGAAGGATGATTATCCACTTCCAAACATTGATTTGTTGGTAGACAGTACTGCAGATCATGCCACATTCTCCTTCATGGATAGATATTTTAGATATAACCAAATCAAGTTAGCAGTCAAGGATCAACCTAAGGCTGCTTTTACTACACCCTGGGGTACTTTCTGTTATACAGTGATCCCGTTTGGATTGAAGAATACTGGAGCGACTTATCAAAGAGCCATGGCTGCTATCTTCCATGACCAGATGCATAAAATCATGGATGCATATATCGATAAAATCTTGATTGAGTTAAGGCAAGAGAATACCACATTGACACCCTCGTCCAAGTGTTTGAGAGACTCTTACAGTACATGCTTCGTTTGAATCCTGAAAATGCATGTTCGGGGTTGAATCGGGTAAACTTTTAGGTTTCATGGTCAGTAAAGGGGGATCAAGATGGATCTTACTAAAGCTAAAGCAATCATCGATATGCCACCAGCTACCAATATCAAGGAACTACGAAGTTTGCAGGGGCGAATCCAATCCTTCAAACGATTCATTTCCAATCTGGCCACGAAATGTGAACCATTCAACTAGTTGCTGAGGAAAGGTATCAAGTTTGAATGGAGTTTTGAACGCTAACAATCATTTGAAAAGATCAAGAGATACCTTCTAAATCTACCAATCTTAAAACCCCTGATACTAGGTAGACCACTACTGCTTTACATCACAGTGAATGAGTCAGCATGTGGCGGGTGTTTGGCACAATATGAAGAAGGAAGTCGCATCGAGCATCCAATTCATTACATTAGCAAAACTTTTGTCCAGTATGAAAATAAGTACTCACCAATCGCAAAAACTTGTCTACCATTGCTTTGGATGTATCAGAAGCTAAGACATTATTTACTAACTTGTGAAGTCAAGATCCTCTCCAAGCTTAATCCTCTCAAGTACAACTTGGAACAACCATTCCTTAATGGACGCATCGCCAAATGATAAGTTCTACTAATGCAATATGATCTTGAATATGTGTCCCAGAAGTCAATCAAAGGACAAGTAATTGCGGATCAGTTAGCAGACTTCCCCCAATATGAAGAAATCAGAACAAATGATGAGTTTCTAGATGAACATGTACTAAGATTGGAAACAGTTCCGATATGAAGATGTACTTTGATGAATCCAGAAATGTGATGGGAGCAGACATAAGCATCCTACTCATCACTCTAGAAGATTAAATGATCCCGTATTCTTTGAAACTCGACTTTCCATGTACCCATAACATGGCTGAATATGAAGCCCTTATATAAGGACTTCATTCTTTATTGAGTTTTCAAGTTAAAAGGGTGCATTCATTCGGTGACTCATATTATCATAAATCTAGTGAATGGAGAATGACAAGTCAAAGTTGGTGCCATATCAAGAGATCGCTACCTCTTCGATCTATCAGTTTGAAGAAGTACAATTGGCTCACATAAAGAGAGAAGGTAACCCTGCTTTTGAAACAACGACACTTTTCGAACCGTCACTTTTCAAACCAATGAAGCGATCCATTCTTTTGATATTGGAAGATTGGAACACCGTGCTTTTGAAACAACGACACATGTTCATCATATCCAAGAGGGGAATACACCTTGGTACCATGACATCAAAAGGTACATTGAAAGCGGAGAATTCTCGATTGGAATGTCTAAAAATAAACAGAAAGCAATTCAACGTGTGTCAACAAGATACTTTATTTTCGCAGGACTGCTATACAGATGTGGATTTAGTACTGAATACTATCGGTGTCTTGATGAAGATGAGGCAAAGGAAGTAATCGCAGAATCACATCGAGGAGACTGTGGAGGCCACGTTGGTTACCAAACCCTCACCAAGTAGATAATTTAAGCTGGATATTATTGGCCTACTATGCAAAAAGATTGTCACCAATTCATCAAAAGATGCAAAGAATGTCAAATGCATGCTCCAGTGATCCATGCTCTAGCCTCTCACTTGCATTCTGTGACATCTCCTTGGCCATTTTCAATGTGAGCATTTGATGTAGTCAGACCAATATCATCTACAGCTTCCAATGGCCATAAATATTTTCTTGCTGCAACAGACTATTTTACAAAGTAGGTGGAAGTCGTCACACTCAGAACAGTGGAAGGACGCCATGTAGTGTCCTTCATTCACAAAAATCTTCTTTGTAGATTTGGAGTCCCTCATGATATAGTATCTGACAACGAGACTCATTTCAAGAATGAAAAGGTGAGGCAGTTGTGTAGCATGTACCACAACACACATCATTTTTCAGCTTTTTATTAACCCTAAGGCAATGGACAAGTAAAGGCCACCAACAAAATCCTGATCCACATTCTGGAACAAACACTAGAAACTGAAAGAGACTGACATGAAAAAATGCATAATGCTCTGTGGGCATATCGCACCACTATGAGAACTTCGACAAATGCTACTCCAGCAGAGCTAGTCTATGGAATAGAAGTGGTTCTACCATTACATGTGTTGAAACCTGCTTTAAAGTTTGCTTCTCTCATAGAGCTTCCTCTAACTCAATATCAACAGAAAAGGCTAATGCAGCTCGATTTGTTAGACGAAAGGAGGCTAAAAGCGGCTGAACATGCTCAAGTTCATTGCCAAAGGGTAGCCAGACAATTTGCCAAGTCAGTTATCGAGAGACATTTCAAAGTGAATGATTTGGTCCTACGATCTACGGTGTACCTCAGAGGTCGTCCGCGAGATAAATGGACACCGAATTGGGAGGGCCCGTATGTCATTAAGGAAGTCTTGCCCCATAATTCATACCGACTGATTGATGCTGATGGGGTGGAACATGCCGATCCTGTTAATGCCCTTCACCTCAAGAAATTTTATGCCTGGTTCTCTTGTATTCGTTTTCCAATCAATGTCAAATATTTGTGTTTCCACATCTACTATTCAATTTAGATTCTTCATAGTCGTAAAACATGACAATTACATTGGAGCATTTTTTATTACTATCGCTCAAGGCTTGAGATCAATCCATGTAGGTAAAGGGTTAAACCTGCAATATGAGGGAAACCCATGCAAGCAAGGGGTTAAACTTGCATTGCTAGCCAAAGCAACCCATCCAGGTAAAGGGGTTAAACCTGTACTACAAGCCAAAGCAACCCACACCGTTAAAGGGTTCAACTTATGATGCAAGTCAAGATAACCCATTTAGGGGGGTTAAACCTGAATTTGAAATCGTCAAACCCGTGCAAGTAAGGGGTTAAACCTACGATTTAAGCTCAAACAACCCACTGAGGTGAGGGGGTAAATCTGAAATGTCACTCTGCATATATTTTGTTTGAAAAAATTGTGGTACTTATCTTTGTTACTAAGCATGGGTAACATCGGCTTAGCAACAAAGAGGGGCATCTATAATCACCCCAATTTTTTTCAAGCCCAAAATCTAATTCGTGAATCCAAATTAGATCCAAAACTACTAATTAAATCCAAATCTAGTGTTTCGAAATTAAAATGTAAAATCAAATTTAAAACAAATTTGAAATCGCTTAAAATGGAATTGAACGCCCATTTTTTTAGCAAATTTTTCCTTTCAAATAAAAAAAAAACATATTATATATAACAACATTTAATTTGCTAGCCACGGCAAAGCCAGTGACCGCGTGTGCCGCGGTCGCGCGGCATCCAGTGTGACCGGGCGTGTCGGGGTCACGCAATGGCGCGCGTGACTGCACGTGCTGTGGTCGCGTGGCGTCGTGCTTGACCATGCATGCCGCAGTCGGGCGCGACAGCGCCAGGCACTGTTACCTGCCCTTTCCCCCCTCCTTTTTGACAAAAAAAAACACCCTCTAAGGGGTGGTTTTGGTCTTTTTGCGTAGTTAACAGCCCTGCCCACATCAAAAAATGTTTTTTTACAGGCCTAATGGCCAATCCCATTTATTTCAAGCTTATTTTTTTTACAAAAAATTGAAAATAAGTCAAAATTAATTGAAATTCGGATGAAAATGTAATAAAATTTTAAAAAATTTGAATTTTGGGTTTTAGCTCCAAAATCCTCTATAAATACCCCCAATTTTCTCCCTCTTGAGTAAGAGCTAGCCCTTAGAGAAGTTGTAGCAAATCTACACTTAAGGACTTAGAAATTTTAGTAATCTCCCTCCATTTCCCTCTTCCTCTTCCATTCTCACTCCCTCTCTCCTTCTCCAACACTTGGGAGCAAGCTTCATCAAGTCACAACTCAATCTCTATTTTAGAGACAAGATGCTATGCTCAAGTACACCAGAAGCATGGAAAGATGATATGATATTTTCATTTCGTGATTAAATCATGTTTCCTCTTTTATTGAATATAGCATTGTTTTTCTTTCTTCTTTTTCTTCTCATCTTCATCTCCCAATAGCCAAAGGAGATAGTACTCAATTTCTACTCTAGAGACAAGTGGCTATACTCAAGTACACCGGGAACATGAAAAGATGAGATGATCTTTTCATTTCATGATTAAATCATGTTTTCTCTTTTATTGAATATTATCATTATTTTTCTTTATTCATTTTCTTCTCATCTTCATCTCCCCACGGCCAAAGGAGATAGCACTCGATCTATATTTTAGAGACAAGAGGCTATGCTCGAGTGCACTGGGAGCATGAAAAGATGAGATGATCTTTCATTTCATGATTAAATCATGCTCTTTCTTTTTATGAATACATTATTGTTGTTCTTTTGCTTCCTCTTATTTTTCTCTATTCCTTATTTCCCTATGACCAAAGGAGATAGCTCTCAATCTCTATTTTAGAGTCAAGAGGCTATGCTCAAGTGCACCGGGAGCATGAAAAGATGAGATGGTATATCTTTTCATAGTTACATCATGCCCTCTTCCTAGTTAAACTTTTCTCTTTCCATCTCTCTCTCTCTCCCCCTTTGCTTCATTGAATATTGTCTATATATTATCCATGTATAGTTGCTTGGTTTTTCATTTATATGTGAAGGTATGGTGGGAATGAGAGTGTGGTTTGGGGTTCTGTATTTTTATCTTCATATTAATTTTTGAGGTTAAGACTTGTCCAACCCAGAAAAAACCCTTACGAAAATATACATGTTAATATGCATTTGCATGCCATTTTGCACTAGTTTCCTTCTATTCACCCAATTAGGAACCCTAACGAGTGCTTCGTTATATTGCTTCTTTTTCTTCGACACCCAAGAGTGGAAGAAATATATCCCTTGTGACAAACCAAATAATAACATTCTATGTTTATATAAATCATATTTTTCAAAATATTTTCAAAAGAAACCTTCTAATGCGGCCTTAGACTTAACTTAGACTTTTGCATGAGTCCAAGCTCCCCTCCGGCCTGCATCAAACTTGAAGTGGGTCATTTTCATTTCTTGATTTTTATTCTTATGAAGACATGTACGTATATACGTGTCATATACGTATACATGTACATGAATACCTTTATTTATCTTTTTCTCTTTATGATTAAACATCTAAGTCACCGGGGTGCGTCTTTTGGGCCCCTGCACCCGTGTCGACACGATGCGGGTGCCGGTACGGGTGCGGGTGCAACCCAGATTCACACCCCACAAGCACCCGACTACCAATTTGCAGGTGGCACTTTCCTTCCTCTTCCTTCTGCCCGTTCCAACATCATCTCATTCACCACCGAAATCGTCAATCCCAAACCCTCATTTCCAGCTTCTTCCACCACTCCACGGGCTTCCAGTTCTCCTCCCGCCTCCTCCTCTTGAGCTCCTGTCATTTCCCTCCTCTGCTCCACCATGAAACACACGGTCAGTTGGTCAGCCTCCTCAAGCCCAACCGGGTCGCCTACCGAAAGACGCATTCAATTCTCCAGCCGGGTCTCCCACCCACAACTGTGCCCCCTCTGACGAGATCTGCCATTCTGCAAAGAGAGAGAGAGAGAGAGAGAGAGAGAGAGAGAGAGAGAGGGAGCGGTGCTTGTTGAAACTAGAAAAGAGGAGGAAGAAGACCACGAGAATGGGGCTAGGGTTAGCTATTAAAATGGTCCTTCCTTATAAGCCCTCCAACTTTTTAGCATTTGCCCAATAAAAGCAATTCTCATGAAGCCCACTGATTTCACGGTAATACGGATCTCAGACCAAATCCGAGTCTACCCAACTCAGCCTTAATCCCCAGAAAATCATCCAATGCTTCTTTAATTGCCGAGCACTGGTTTGGTTTTCCGGTGGCTTGAGTTACATTTGTCTCGGTTAAATTGTTAATGCAGGCCATCATTGTTAATATATATTATACTATTATTATTATTATTATTATAAATTAATAATAATAATAATAATAAATACTCTCACTGCATCACCGCACCTAAATTTTTTAAGATGTGGTGCACCAGCACCCGCACCCGCGCCCACACCCGGCACTTTGGTGACATAGTTAAACATATGTTCTTTTTTTTTTTAAACTCTAGCATATATATATATATATATATATATATATATATATATATATATATATATATATATATCTGTGTGTGTGTTACATTTTAAAATTTCTCTCTCTTTCTAAAATGATCTTCTCTTCTCTACTTGAACTAAATATCATTTTCCTACGTCTTCATATATGTATACAAATACGTATCTCTCTCTTTTAAAATATTTGATTTTAGGATTTTCAAGATCTCTTTCTCTCTTTCTTTCTCTGTATCTCTCTTGGGATGTAGTCTTTCACCTTTTTCATTCTTTCAATATCTTACTCTTATCATTTAATATTTTAATTTTTTATTTGCCGACTTCATCAAGACAACAAACGAAGTAATGACCCAATGTTGGAATCATACTTGATGGTCTACAAGCCTAATCCATTTTCAAAAACTTTTCTTTCTTATATATATAATAATTATGAAAACAAAAATATTAGATGTATGTTGTGGTAGGAATGTTTTTAGATGAATGTTATGGTAGGAATGAATGATTTTCCATTCCAATCATATAGGATCAATGTATTCATGCGTTCACACTCACTTGATACTACTTATGATCACAAGCACCTCTCCAAAAGAACTTAAGCAAGATGAGATAGAGTTCTAATTTGGTGGTAGTAACCGAATTAAAGCAAAATCTCAAACCTACTTAAACTCTTAAGAGAACACTAAAGTGATTTTAAAATGATTTCCCAAGTTTTTCAAATGATATTTACAAAGATTTTCCAATTTTAGTTTTCCCTAAAATATTTCACATTCTCAAGTGATTCTTCATGAACATCTTCAAAAGTTTGAAACATCAAAACTTTCAATATTTTTCTACACCACATGTAGAGAAATGTTTAAGCCAAAGTGAAATGCATCAATAATAGACATAGTCCTTGGATTGATTACCCCCGATAAAGGTACTGGGAACGGTCGATCCTCGTACCGACGGGCAAGTCCCTTTCTCTCTTATTTTCAAAATAAAACTCATTTTTTTGAAGCACTCCAAAACCAACCAAAATTTTGGGGATGCAAACAGTCTTATTACCCAGTTATAGTCCTCGAGATGCTGGTATTTATTCACCATCCCCACACACTTGTCAAATGACACAACTTCAACCTCAGCTGGATTACACGCTACAATAAGTGCTGGATAATGTGGAATAGACAGGGCAGGATGGTGAAGTGAAGTAGAAAGCAGCAATTACAATTTGGATAATATGAAACATGTTTTGCACTATATTTTGAGGGCAAGTGACATCTCAGTTTTTTAGACTTTATGTTCAATAGTTCTTTTCCGCTACATGTCATATCCTGGACTGTAAGTCAATGTTTATCGTGCATTACTCTTTGTGGTTTTTTGGGGTCTATGAGTGGATGCCTTGTTCTGGTTTTTATTTTTATATAAAAAAAGGAGTTATGAATCCAATGGATTCTACTGAGTATCTTTTTCTACTATCTTGATAAACACTAGCAAACACAAAAATAAGCAACATGGTCACAAATATCCCAACAACTCGAGATCATCATACCAACCTTGGAAATCTTGAGATGTTAACACTAGAAATCTTGGTTTATGAGTGTTTGTTTCAAGCAATAGGTTATTTTTGCCAACTTAAGTTTTTGTTTAGAATACCTGTAGATATAGAGTTTTTCATACCTTAATTAAGCATCAATGCCAGGTATGGTCGTTCATAGCACAACCATAAAATTGAAAAAGTCGAGTGCTTGAGTTGAAAGCTACAAGAAGTGATGAATTCATTCAAGGGGTAAATTCAAATAAAGCCACCTAATACATCAATCTACCCATGAGAGAAAGAGACAGAGAGACAGAGACAGAGTTTTGTTGCTACTGCTTCTGCTAAACTTGAACGATGACTATTAAAGTTAACAAATTGAGAGATATAACCTAGGAAAGACACTCAAATAGAAAGAGAAAGAGAGAGATAAAGAGAAAGAGAAAGAAAAAGAAAAAGAGAGGACTTCTTTTAGCTGCTACTAAAGAATTACTATTAGTCTTATATGTTGCTAGTTTTTGTGGTTCTTAAATTAAACCTTGATGTTGTGCGTCCTCTATAAGCTTTCTTGTTATGTACATGTCATTCCATTGCAGTAAAGAGGGAACCCAACCCTCAGCAATAGCATGTTCCATTGGAATTACTATCAGTCTTAAAAACCAGAGAGAGAGCAGCTTTCATCTTCCCATCAATGACTTAATGAAAACTTGCAAGTTGTGGTGGCAGACAACCCAATCTACACTGGCACGTGCAGAGGGAGCTCGACAAGCGAACACATCAGCCTCACCTATCCCTTTCCACACTTCCTCATGGCAGACAGACAAATGAACATCAGATGTACCAGGGCAGTGATAAGAAATCGAGGCAAAGCTTAATCGCTGAACAATCGATGCAAAAAAAGTAAAAAGCCGAAATCAAATAACCCAATCGTTGCCATTTGCAACAAATCTCCATATCAGACAATGCACAAGGGTTTCAGCTATCATTGACAATAGAATCGAACAATAGAGAGAGGAAAGACATAGAGAGAGAGGGGAATAGACCAGTACCTGGAATGCAGATGGTCATAGAGACGTTTGAGATGAATAGAAGACTAGAATACCGGTCGGCAGTAGGGCAGGATATAGACTCTATCCGGTGGTCGCCCTCCAGTGGAGATGGAGGAGAAGGAGAGAAGACGGGGGCGGAGATGGAGGAGAAAGGAAGCAGAGATGGAGGAGAAGGAGAGAAAGATGATGGCGTCGAGGGCTCGGGGTAGTCGGGGGAGGGAAGTGTTTTGTCTCTTCTGAGGGTTAGCTCGGAACGGAATGGAACAAAAAAACAATTTATAGTCTTGTCCTGTTGTCAGTCGTGTCCACCCTGTCCTGTGGACAATGTTTGATGAAAAATTTGTTTAGACACACGCTTGTCCTGTTCCGCGTGTCCTGTGGCCATCAAACGACCTCTTAATGTCTTAATACAAACATTTATTAAAATGTAAATACAAAGCATTTCCTTTGAAAAAAAATTGTGGTTTGTAGATAAACGCATACTTTAGACTTTTGAAGAGGAGGTTAACAAGTGCCCCATGAATCTACCTGAATTTTTAAGATATATTCATGGAATAGTTACCCTTTGCCGAATGGGTCCCAAGAAATTGGAAGGCATCAACTTATCAGCATAAATAGAAAATAAAAGGAAGAAATCAAGATCATCTGGTCAACATTTTTCGGAAGTCTAATTTTCCACAATTTCATTATGCAATTTCCACCCAGAAATGAATTTCTGAATTGTTTTTCACAATTCCAAGCTTGTTGATACACTAAAAATTAATTAATTCATTATTGTACCTTTCATGCTATAACTCGCAAGTTGTAACAGCCTCAAGACTTGAAATTTCAGAAACATTGCTGGCCATTTTTCAAAGTAAATTTTTCTCTTTTACTTTGAGTAACAACAGAGCACGGCACACAACTTTGCTAACGACAATATAGAGACAATACCTTTTTTGATGATCTTCTCTGTTTCCCAACAGAGAAGCAGATGATTCCTACTTGAGAGAAGTCTGAGACATTTCAAGACCACAGGGTTCTGGTTTGTTTTCAATTTCCAGCTCATAAAAAATGGGATTCTGCATATAGGTTTCTATGTTATACATTGTTATTATTAAGGCTCAAGGTTGAGTTCAGCCAGCTCACAAGAGTCGAGTAAACTCGGTTACCTAAATTATCACAAAAAGAGGACATTTTAGCAGTGTCTCTTCTTTCAGCACGTATTTTCTAGGGATCTTTCTAAAGTTATGCTGCTCTACTGACAAATCTGCTCTCTATGTGTGTGTGTGTGTGCATGTGTGAAAGAGAGAGAGAGAGAGAAGTACCAAGCTCCATTAAAGTTTTCAGGCATTGATTTCCTTGCAGATGGAAGAGCAGACACACGAAAGTAAGCCAAAACATCAAGAGAGGAAGGGGGAGAGAGAGGCAAGATTCTTGGACCACAATCTTGGAAGTTCCAAAATATGGCCTTCTGAAGTTTACTTCCTAAATCACTATTGTTTCTTTAAACCTAAACTGCTAGTAGAGATCATTAACTAATAAAGCTTGAGGTAGAAAAAAGATCAAGCTATGAAAGTTTTAGGTTACTTAGAGAAACCTAGGTAAAGAATGGTTGTCACAAAACCCAATAGCGCTCCTATAAGAGGCCGTTTCTCTAATAAGCACAAGTGATTCTGCATTCCGCTTTGAAGATAATAGCTAGTAACTCAGAGCCACAACTTAACAGCTAAAATAGAAAAAAGTAAAAGAGAAAACAATGACACAAGCTCTTGGACTAATAGCAAGTCTGTTTATCATGGATAGGACGTGAGTTGTTGTAGATTGGCAATTCCTTTTTACTAATAGCTGTAAGAAAATTATTAAGAGATGCCAGAATGCTGCTTTTTTGTATAAAACTCTAAAAGTCATTCAAATTTTGTAAATAGAGAGAGGCACTTCTTTCAACTTTTTGACATGATTTAGTGTGAGATTTTTGTTAATAAAAATGAGGTCTAGATCAAAGGATGATTGGTTTATTACTTCCTTTATTAAAGAGAAAGCTTCTCCTAAGCTATTTTCTTCTCAAGAAATCTCCTTAACACAAGTGGAACCTAAGAAAGTTTAGATTAAGAGACATGTTAGCTCCTACAAAAAATGAAAGTAAGCAATGTCTAATAAAAGTAAGCAATGACTAATTCAGTTATGGGTTTTCATTGTTAAAAGTGTTAATCAAAAGTAAGCAATACTCTCTCTCTCTCTCTCTCTCTGAGCCCCCCGCCCCCCCCTGGTTTACAGGGATGTCACCCATGGTCAGACGCAACGTGGTCAGTGTCTTTCTCTCTCCCTCTTTCTACCATTGGCATGAACCCCTTTGAAATGGCCGATGCCCCTACATTTTTTTTTTTCAATTAATGTAAGTTGTGAATACAGGGTTTCGATTCTTTAGGGGTTTGGGTGAAGACATATTCCTCCCATGGCCAACAACCTCCCATGGCCGACAACCCTACAAATTTTTTTTGTTTATTTTATATTACTTTCATTTGACAATGGACATGTTGGTATGCATGCTGCCAAAGATTGCTTGTGTCATCCACATTTTAGGGAGTGAGGATAAACCCATAATTTACAATACATATTTCAAAATCTAATAGTAAGTGTATACAACAAAAATTCAGGCTTTAACTGTAAGAATAGAAAGCTCAAAATATAACGGTCATTTCGTATTCAATTACCCCAAAATTCAACATTGACTACTAGTCTTTTGTCTCTTAGATACAATAAAAACTACAAAATGGATAATCTAGCAACCGACAAGAGTGGAACTCAAATTGCTGCTCTATCTTGAATCCCTGCTGGTGCCCTGCTCGGGGTCTTATCATGTACCACTGAAAAGGGGGAACCCATAAACCATGTGTTTTAATGACCTAGTGCGCAGTTCGCAAAAGAACATAAACTCAAATATAAATATGACATAATTTAAATGAAGAAAGAACACACTGTACATAATAAGCAAGCATAATATGAATAAACTTGTTTTTTTTCCCTTAGTTTTCATAACCTCTCCCTGATAGAAACCTTATTATTTTAGATTATAATTTCCTACTAGGCAATTATATTAGCTCAATAACAATTTGCTTTTCATATGAAGTTGTCACATGTGAAAGATACATGCCCTTGGGTGAACCAATGGATAAGATACATTTACCTGTAACTATAGACTCTAAGGAATGTTAAGAGGACTCATATTCAGTCATCTCTGGTTTTCAGACTCCAAGGAGTGTTAAAAGGTCTCGACATTCATACAGCACTAGTTTTTATACTCCAGAGAAGTGTTAAAGGGCATAGTAGCAGTGTACCTCTAGTTTCTGTACTACCAAGAAGTGCACAACAACAACATATATCATTAGCCACAACTTTAAACATGGCTAATAAACCCAAGAACCGTGGCTAAAAATATTTTCAGCTATGGTCTTAACTGTGGCAGTTAATCAGTGGCTGTGGCAATAGCCATTGTGGCTATTGATGTTTTACCATGGTTTAGCTTGTGGTTATTGCAACCATCAACCACAGTTTGGTTTGAATATTAGCCATGAATTTTGGCTACAGTTTTCACTTGCAATAGCCACAACTACTTGCACATCAGTTTCGAGAAAAGCCTTGACTATCACAACTATTGTGGCTTTTGTTTATATATATATATATATATATATATATATATAGAGAGAGAGAGAGAGAGAGAGAGAGGGAGAGAGAGAGAGAGGGGAGAGAGAGAGAGAGATGAACTACAAACGTAAATTTTAATTTTGAATAAAAAATTTACTACAATTTTGGCTTAGTAATATTTATAAATGTATGATGCATTTTTGGAATATACATGCACAGTAAAAAACTAGATCTCGCACTTTCCATCTGTGACTTTTTTTCCATGTGGGTTATCATGTTGATTACTGGCGCTCTATCCCTCCTTCTCTCTCTCTCTCTATATATATATATATATGTGTGTGTGTGTGTGTGTGTGTGTTTGTGTGACTCCCATTGGCTTGAACATTGTTTCTGAAAGTTGCAGAAAAGAAAAAATAAACACAGAAAATAGCATAGCTAACTTGAAAATAATTCAGAAAATGAGAATCTGATACAAATACTTCTATGCAGACTAAACCATAAAAAACATAATGCTACATATCCAACTAGATGATGTTGCCCTGCTGGAACTACCATGATTATATGCTAATTCAAATTAGACATGAGCAATGGAGGCTAGGGAGTTTATTGCACCTCATTCAAGATCTTCTAGCATAACTTCAAACAAATGTTAGTTCAATTAATCATTCAAACTCTCCAAATAACAAATCGTGAAAAATAAAACTAACAAGTAATGAAAGTCAACATGCTTCAAGCAACTTATGAGGAACAAGGATATAAACACATAGTCAAACCACCAAGCATCTCATTCCAGGATAAATTTCTCCTGAGCTTGGTTGCTTACACTAGATGAGAAAATGGAAAAATAAAATATGATAAGCGAACCTCCTATTTAATACATGTATCCAAAATCAGTGTTAATAGAGCAACTATGGAAGAGAGTCAATGTATGCACATATTGTGTATGTCTGTCTGTGTGTGTTTTTTTTTGTTGTTTGACATCAAGAACACTCTATATGAGTGTTTTATGAATATGCTACAAAGATTGAGGTAGGTTCATGAAGGATTAACAAAGTGTTCCATGAATCTGCCATGATGTTGGGAGCAATTCATGAAACACTCGCAGTTGTTCATAATGCCAAGTACAATTTGTTAAGCGAACCAATTGGCAGACAACTATTGAAACTTTCCAATTTGATCACGATCTTCGATCAACAGGTGCACGACTACTGGATATGAATTGGCTTGATTCACGATTAGATCAAACAACAAGCACTCGATCAAATGGCTCAAGGCTAGGCTAAAGTTAAGAGCCAGTTTCAGCAGCTCCGTCTAAATTTTGCAAGAGAAAGTTCATCTTTTATGCATCTCCAGAGAAACTCCTAATGTTCATAGACTCTCCTTGCTGCCAATGAATTATGTAGCTTTTCTTTGTTTGCAACTATTTTTTTAATGGGGCATTTGTTCATAGTGTATTTCTGTTTATAGTCTTCAATAAAGATTTCGAGGGATCCTCCAGCAGGTTTGATGCGGACTATTTAAAGAAAACAAAATTTGGGAATTGTAAATAGCATAAAGATGAGCAAACTTTGGATATGCATGTGTATATGCAATCAACTAAAATTTTCGAAAATCTATATTTGTCATTTTTTTAAACATTTTACAACTGCTTTCAAGGATTGTTGACTTAAAACACTTCAATTCTCTTAATTCTTATCAATTTCTTCTTTAATTTAACTATCAACTGTACTAGGGATTTATTTGGTTCTAATTTCACACTTTGGACACAAAGCCCAACCTCAATTTAGACATATTTTATAATTCAAATGGAAATCCAATCCAAAAACTCATACAGAAAACTAAAGTAAATCCCTAGATCCAAATCACAGTTCTAGGTTCAAAACACAGCCCTAGATACAAATCCGGATCTAACTCCCCGCTCTATGTGCAAAACAGAGCCCCAGATCCAAATCCAGACCCATATCCCAGCTCCATGTCCAAAACAGAGCCCTAGATCCAAACCCAGATTCATATACGAGGCCCAGGTCAAAGACCGATTCCTAGATCCATAGCAGATCCAAGTTACAGCTCTAGATCCATCATGGATCCATATCTAAATCTGCATTCTAAAATCACATCCATAACGAAATTTTAGATCCAAACCTAGATCCATATCTCAATTTTTGACTCATTTGTTCCAATTTGTGTCTTTGATCCAATTCAGACCCGATCCAAACCAAAGATGCAAAATCTATATCCATATCCTTGTTCACTTCCAAATTCTTAATCTAGATCCAAATTTAGATTCAATTCCATGTTTTAACTCAATCCATATTTAAATCTGAGATTCAGATTGAAATATAAATTTCAGATCCATATTTGAGATCCAAATCCAAATACATTGTTTTGATACATTCCATGCTATTGATCTAGATCCATCTCCAAATCTGAGACTAAGATCCATTTTTAGATCTGAATCCAAGTCAGTGATCATTCCTAGGCCTAAGCATTGAGACATTATGATTGTTTTCCAAATACCAATAAATTCTCAATCAAAATTTCCAAATACCCTTTATTTTTGAAAATATATTTGAATTAAAAAAACCCTTGATTTTATCTAAATACCAATTAATTTTTTGAAAATACCCTTATTTTTTATAATTTTTCAAAATACCCTTCATGGGGCCCACAATCAACTTGCTAGGCACACCAGGCTCGTTTTGGCCATATAAAGGTGCCTTTCGTTTGGTTAAAAACTGCCCCCATGGAGGCAGGTTTGGGTCTGATGGGTGGGCATTAGCCTTGCCCACACCTCAAAGGGGTATTTGCAATAAGGGCCAATCTCACTTGGTTAAACCTTTCTTTTTTAAAAAAATTTAATTTATTGAAAAATACTCAAAATTTCCATGAAAATATTGTTAAATTCAAAAAATTCAATTTTTGAGTTTTGACTCCAAAATCCCTATAAATACCCCTATAATATTCTCTCTTAAACATGAGCTGACCCTTGAAAAATGTCTAGTGCTTTCTCAATTGAAGAACTTAGAATTTTCCCTGGCTCTTTCTCAATTTTTCTCCTTTCATCATCTTCATCTTCTCTAACCATGAGGAGTAAGCTTCTCTAACTTGAAACTCTTCATGGGAGCACAAGGAGACCTCTTGGAGGAACATTTTCATCACCTTGGAACTTCGCCCGATGAAACCCTAGTATCATATGAAGGAGACTCATTTATAAAACCATTTCTATTAGAGGTATGTAGTCCTCCTCTCGTTTTTACTTTTTTCATCTCCTTTTGCTAACTCCCTATGGCCGTGTAAGAGAGCTTTAAAGATTTTCTATCCGAAGTTAAGAGCTATTTTGAATGCACTCAGAGTATGAGCAAGACAAAATAAATTCAATTTCTTCATTTATTTTTGAAATATGCTTTTTACATTTCTTTGTTCATCTTTCATGTTGAGATGATGTTCATGCATTATAGATTGTTTTTTCTTAATTAATAGAAAAATGAATGGTAAGAATGAGCGTTTGAATTAGGATTTCTTTATTATTATGTTGATTTTAAGGTTGGGATTTGTCCAACATGAGAAAGGCCTTCACGAATTTTTAATTATGTTGATTTTAAGGTTGGGATTTGTCCAACATGAGAAAGGCCTTCACGAATTTTTACTTTTCAAAATGCAGCTTCATGATATCAAAATGGATCCTAATGAGAGTTTTCTTGCATTGTTCTCCATTTCATGTGTGTTTGATTTTCTTCCATATCTAATGGTGGGACAAATAGATTTCCTTGTAATAGATGAAATGATTATTGTATTATGCTCACGTATAAAAATATTTGGAATCATGTTTTCAAAGGAACTTCGAAAGTAAGAACCCTCTTTAACGAGGCCTTGGAGACTTAGCCTAGGCTCTTGCATGTGCTCAAGTTCCTCTCCAACCTATATAGAAAAATCAAAGTCAGATATTTTTCAAGTTATTTTCTGATTTAAACTTTCATAAAAACGTATGCGTATATATATGTTATAAATGTATACATGCATATAATTATCTCTTTTGTCATCCTCTCAATATGATTTAACATATTCTTTCACAAATTTTCAAATACGTATTCATATAAGAGAATATATACGTGTATTCTATTGTCTCTCTCTAGAACCTTTTATCTCTCTTTGAGTTAATATCTTTGTTTTGCAAACTTTCATAATATATATAAACATTTACATATACATATATATATATGTATATATATATATATATATATATTCCTCTATCTCTCCATCTCTCTAAAAACTTATTCTCTCTTTAAATCCTCCTCTCACTTTAAAATCCTTTTTCTCTCAAAAAAATATTTTGCTACCTCTCTCTCTTTTTCTTACATTTAAGATCTTTCTTTTATAAGTTTTCACATGTGTAAATATGTGACCATATATATATATATATATATATATATATATATATATATATATATATATATATATATATATATATATATATATATATATGCACATATCTCTTTTAAAAATAAGATTTTTACTAGGAATCATTTCTTCTTTCATTTTTGTTTTTCCTTTCTCTCATTTCTTTCAAACACCTCTTCCCCAAGGTTTAAGACTTTAATCTTCATTTGTCGACTTCACCAAGACTGAAACTCAAGTAATAACCCACAATTAAATTTATGTGATAGTCTATAACCCTATTATATTTTAAAAAATTTCTCTCTTCACAAGAATATTTATGACAATTATATAAATAAAAGTGAAGAACTTAGATGTATGTGATAGTAGGAAAACTTTTAGATGAATAATATGGTAGAAATGAATAATTTGCTTTCAGTCATATAGAATCAATGAATTCATGCATTCACATTTACTTGTGAAATTTACAAATGATCACAAAACACCTCTCTAAAAGAACTTAAGTAAGATGAGTTGGAGCTGAAGGTGGGCAGTAACCAATGAAACTTGGGTGCGGTCAAATGAGTGTGGGTCTAATATTGTCCAATTTTTAGGTTTTTTTATTTTTGTTTTTTTAACAAAGTCGATCCCGCGTCTCCTCTTCCCTTTGCCGTTGTTTCTCTAGCCTGCAATCTTCTCTTCCACCGGCAGCTTCCTCTCCAATCTCCATCCGGCGACCGGTGTCCGTGGCATCATCTTTGGCCGGCAGCCTCAGGTTTCCTTCTTTCATTGTGTTTTCCAACCGTTTTTCTGCATTCTTCATAAAACCCTTTTCGTCTACCCGTTCTCACCGAAAAACTCCTCCGTAAGAAGGGAAGAGACCGGGCCTTCGATGGATAGGAAGAAGGGGGTTCAGATTCTCCCACAATAGGTTGTTCATGTAGTGTGAATGTGGATGAAGGTGATGTTTCAAAGTCTTTTACACTACCTAGTGAAGCATTTGCATCTGAAGAACTCACTAAAGATGTAGGCAGTGGCGGTGGAAATGTGCATTTTGTATGCAAATATTGTGAAGGTACATTTGTAGGATCTTACACAAGAATTAAGGCACATTTGTTGAAGTTGTCAGGTTATGGAATTAGAGGATGTAAAAAAATTTCTATAGAAAAAGCTTGAGAGTTCAAGAGGTTGCAAGATCATGCTGATGCAATCCACAATAAGAAGAAAACAAGCACTATTGTGACAAATCCTAAGTGTTCTGATAAAAAAAGAAAGACTATAGAGACATGTTTTGATTCTTGCGGAAGAGCATAAATAGATAAAGTGATTGCTAAACTTTTCTATTCTAGCTGCATTCCTTTCAATGTAGCTAGAAATCCATATTGGAAGAAGGCTTGTACTATGCTTGCAAATAGCAAATTATTAGGATATATACCTCCCGGTTCAGAAAGGTTGCGCACATCACTTCTTCATAATGAAAAAATGAGCTTGAGCAAAGTTTAGAAAGAAAAAAGTTTAAATGGAACACGACTGAGGTATCAATTGTTTCTGATGGGTGGACATATATTCAAAGACATCCACTAATTAATTTCATTGCCATTGACGCGATGAACCAATATTTTTGAAGGTAGTTGATGCATATGGAGAATATAAAGATGTTGGATATTTGAAGTAGTTATTTGTAGAAGCCATCAAGGAGGTTGGTCCTGATAAAGTGGTGCAGCTCATTAAAGACAATATTGTTGTATGCAAAAGTGCCTGAACTTAGTTTGAGGTATGATTTTTCACTTATTTTTTGAACTCCATGTGTTCCACATACTTTGAATTATCACTGAAGGACATATGCAATCATCCAAGTCAAGTTGTAGATCCTAAGGGACATGAGCTATTCTCATGGATTCAAGAGATTGAAAAAGATGCATGAAATATTAGAAATTTCATCGTTAATCATCAACATGCATTGTCTCTTTTTAGTAGTTATTCTGATTTGAGATTGTTAAAGGTTGCAGAGACACAATTTGCTTCAATAATTATCATGTTGAAAGGAATTCAAAGAGTGTGAGATGCACTTATTCAAAGGGTGTTTAGTAGAGAGTGGAGCTTTTATCGGGTTGAATATGAGGCTAAAGCTCAAAGTATTAAAAACCTTATTGTTGAAGATAAATGGTGGGATCAAATCACATATTTTTTGGATTTACAAAGCCAATTTGGTGCATGTTGAAAGCTGTTGATAAAGATGAGCATATGCTTCATAAAGTTTACGCAATGTGGGACGATATAAATGAACAAATTCAGTGTATAGTGTTTAAGAAAGAAAAAAAAAAGATATTGTGCTTGATAATTCAGAGTTCTTTGATCGCATAAGTACAAAATTAGTTGAAATATGAGATAAAAGCAATACTCCCTTACATTGCATGGGTCATTCTTTAAATCCCAAATATTACACTAAAAAATGGATTGAAGGAGCTCCTGGACATGTTACTCTAAATCTATATAATGAATTAAATGCTCAAAGAATGTCATGTATGGACAAATTTTTTACAGATTCTCATACCAGAAGAGAAGCCATTTTTTAATATAACAAGTTTTCTGTAGGAGATTTTAGTTTAGAAGGCACAACAAATGCAAGAGAAGATGATGACTTCAGTCCTTTTGATTGGTGGGCGTCCTATGGATTAGAAATGCCCAAGCTTCATAAACTTGCTTTGAGGTTACTATCACAACTTGTTACATCATCGTGTTATGAAAGAAATTGGAACATATATGGTCATATACACAACATTAAGAAGAGCAAGCTCACTAGCCAATGTGCAGAGGACTTGGTTCATGTGCATTCTAATTTGCATCTTCTTTCAAGGAAAGAAAAGGAATACAGGTATTTCTTTATTAGGTTGTTTTGTTTTGCTTAATTTCTTATGTTGTATTAGATTTTTTTATTTTTTTGTGGTACATATTTTTTATTGTTTAACTTTCGCCTTTCATAAAATGCAGTTGTGGATCATCTCAATATTGGGATGTGAATCTAGATGAATTTGATTTCGATGGAGAACGCAAGTTATATACTTCTAACATGAATTTTTCTGATCCCGTTATTCATTCTGAGGCATTTGATGATGATGATATTGTTGAAAACAATCAAGAAAATCAAGATATTGGTGGAAGTGGAAGTGGAATGCAACTCTGATTGAGGATGTAATATGTATTGATGCGTGAACTATGGAGTATGACTGTATGAACTATTATTCTATGAACTCAAAACTAGAGTATATTTCTTGTTGAATGTTGAATTGATGATTGATAATGATATCATTGTTAGAAAATTACAATTTTCATCTTGTTATTTAATAATTTTGTGGTTTATAGACAACTTTTTGTGATATGTATTATATAATAAAATACTCTCGCCGCACCAAAATTTTTTGAGATGTGCCACCCTGGCACCCGCACCCACACCCACACCCCATACTCAGGTGACATAGGTAGTAACCAAATTAGAGCAAAATTTTAAACCTACATAAATTCTTAAGAGAACACTAAATCAACTTCAAAAAGTGATATTTAAAGGTTTCCAAATGGTGTTTTCCCAATTCAAAATATCTCAAATCAAAATGGTTTATACTCTCAAATGATTCTTCAAATCTTACTCAAAATTTTGAAACATCAAATCTTTAACATTTTCTCAAACACCACACTACATTTAGAATAAAAAAGATGTCTAAGTAAAAATGAAATAGATCAAGAATATGCATAGCTCTTGGATTGGTTACCACCGGTAAAGGCACGGAGAACAGTTGATCATCATACTGATGGATGAGTCATTTTCTCTCTCATTCAAAAAAAAAATTATATTTCTGAAGCACTCTTAAAAACCAAAAGTTTTTTGGGTATGCAAATAGATGGCGACTGTGATGGGACCCGTCATCATTTGGCTATGATTACCATTGATGCATTTCCACTAACTTGAACATCTCTCATATTGCTGATGATAAAGCATGTCCTTTCTTTGGTTTTGACCCCATCAGCATTGCTTGATAATTGTGTTTGCTCTCTTGCATATAAGACTAATTGGGGAAGATCAATCATGTTAACCTAGATCTATGATCAAATACAACTCCCCTCAATTTAAGGCTAGATTAAAAACAATTCTTGTTCTTCTATTTAATCACCATCTTAGGAAACATTGTATTAAAGACAGCCGACTTTGCATGTTTGCTGATATTTCAAAGCTTCTCTTACCTATTTGTCCTGGTCATGATGTTGTCAGACTTGGTCTTAGGTGGTAGCACAAAACTAAGTCTTACAACTGGACCAGACCTTGAGCAGCAAAGTCTTCTCGTTAGTACCATGAGTGGTATATTGATGGGATTCTAAAAAAAGAAAGAAACTATATACTTAGTTACATAAAAAAGAATTTATGCTAGTACTAAGCTATTTAGCTAAAGTATATAAGCATAACTCGGCATTGGATTATTGTGACACAAAGTTATATCAATTAGGCCCCTATACCATTTTTCTTCAAATTCTTTTAGATGATAAAAGTATAAAGAGAATGTTGGATGTGCACAAAACCTTTTGTGATGATTTACAGCCTCATGATATACCTCTACCTCATATTGTCCTTGTTAACTTTGTCGATCTTTCCCACTAATTTAATCTCTATCTTTAGAGACTTCGCTCAAGACATATTCTTTCCAATGTAGTGTCAAATTTTCTTATGATCACATCCTCTTTGAGAAAAGACCCAAATAGTATACTTATGCTTCCCTTGAGTCTAGACCCATAGCTCCCAAATGGTATCAGTCTTGACATCACTTTCTCTCGGATGTTTCCTTCTTAATTTGAAGAATATGGCCAGAGACAGTGGCAGCCGGAGGAATGCAATTAGTGGATGAGAATTTGGTGCATGCTATTGCCGAGCGATGGAATCCAAAGACCTCTTCTTTTTAGTTTTTGTGGAGAGAAATAACAATATTATTAGATGAATTTGCTGAAATACTAGGCCTCCCTAGCCTAACTTATAATCCAAATGACCCATTAGAGAAATAGTTCATCATGAGCCCGACTAAGGTTCATGCAAATAACCTTATAGCTCACATTACTGGACGAAAAACTTGATGTCTAGTAGAAAACCATGACACTCAAAACATCAACCAAAGAAATCTATGCGAAGAATTTGAAGCTTATGTTGAGCCTTCCACATTTTCTTGAAAAACCATAAGAAGAGTTAAATATTGTTTGATGTTTTGCACAGTGGGAATGTCCTTCTTTTACCAACAGAATCAGCCTCCTAGATGTTTATATCGCACGACTTTTTTGGATATGGAGGCAATAGTGGGACCCCACACTTGTCAGTAGTAATGAGAGCTTTGGCTTTCTTTTACTGAGGACTCACCCACTTCATCATCGAAGACACCGACTATGTAGAAGGTTGCATAAAAGATTTACAATTGTGGTTCCTTAATCATGCAGGACCCCAAGCTAGTCTATTCAGAAAAAATGATGGAGTATTGACAGTCTTACAGTAATACCGCCATTTAATCGAGTAGCTAGGTGGAGAAAATATCATTTGAAACTATTATGACTGACGTCGGAATCCACCTACATACACTCACCATTACTATGGTTGTACTACACTCTTGGGCTCTTATTTCATGGTTGATTATTGTGCAGATAGATGCACGAGACAATTCTCCTAGAAATAGAAAATAGTTTCTGTGCATGCACCAATTGGAGTTATTCCCTAATTTGACCCCAGCTCTCCTTAATGGGCAGACGTTGTTCACAGTAACTCGACAATAGTGGCAGACACTGATATCCTATACTTGGTTCACAGGCCTAGTAGTAAAGAATGAATACGCTGAGTGGTGGGATGCAAACCAACTTCCTTCCATCATTCCCTAAAAGTTCTTATTGTCAACTTTGTACTATTTATTTTGTCTTCAGTCGTTGTCAGCTTTGTTAATGTTTTCTTTGAACATAATCTTTCTACGCTTAATGCAATGTGAACCTTCATTTTGCCATCATTTTCCTGCTTCATAAGGTGAATATTTCAAGCCAACAAGATGGTTGAAATAAGAGCACAAGCTAAGCAGATTCCTAGAATGAGGCTTAATCTTCTGGTCCTATGCCAGAAATACTTGGCTTTTCAACAATTCAACTAGAAGGCTACCATATGCTCTAGTTGTTTATGGAATGATCCATGAAGGAGCAAGAAGAACAAAAGGCCTTAATAGTTACTCCAAAGCTAGCAACTGAAAAGTCTGCTAAACAAAAAAGAAACAAGAAAAACAACAAACCTTCTCCGACAGATTATGATAAAGACCATCTATATTCAAATTCAACAACCAATAAGGATGGAAGACCTGAATTGCTTCCGCCCAAGAAGAAAAAGGCAACAAAAAAAAAGTAAGAAAGGAAAAGAAATCATAGAGGATAACAACTCACCTAGCCCTATTACAAGCGAAAGTTCGGAGGAGAAACTAAAAAGGAAGAGAAAGCCTGCCAAGAAAGGCAAAAAAGTAAAGAAGTATACCCCAAGCAGTTGCTCAGTCAATGAGAGTTCTGAAGAAAAAGTAAAAGAAATCAAGGACAAAAAGAAAAAGTTAAGGTTAGAGTAAGGCAAATCAAGTGATGACGAAAGTCCAACTAAGCGCAAGTTTTACGAAATAGAGAAAAGAATGACCAACCTTGAACTTAGGGGGAAAGGAAAACACTTATACTCATATGAGGATTATTACTTAGGCATTGAAGGAGATGAAAACATGAAGGGTTTGCCCAAAGAGTTCATCAAATATGATGGAGCAACCTACCCGCACATTCATCTTTCAACATTCATTAATGAATAATACAAGATCCAAACGAATAATAGAGCATTCTCTACTTTTCAAGGAATTTTGAAGGCATTGCAGTGCAATGGTACAAAGAAAATATTAACCCAGTTGAACTTAAGGAATTTGATAGGTTGGTTAACATGCTTATCAAGAGATTTGAGCAAAATATCCTTATGGCTCTAACCGTCAATACCCTTTGCAGTCTCCATAAAAAACAAGAAAAAAAAAGCTCGAGCGTTTATCTAAAGATGAAGAATTAAATGCAACAAGATGAATGATCCTATCTCTAAAACAGGCTTTTTCACTTATCAAGAAAAAATCTTGCCCAATCCTTAAAAAATCTCATCTGCAATGCTCCAATCAAGACCTTTTCCAAGTTGATCGAACAAGCCTATTCAATAGAAGAAGGAATTGAAGAAAGTGATTCTAATGGAACCATTGTTCCCAAGTATAAAGAAGAATAGGAGGAAGGACACAGTTGCCTACCCACTTCATAGCAAACACCGACACTTAAAATAACAACAACAACAGTAATGAGCATGACAAAGAAACAAACCACAAGAAGAACACACAACTGCCCAAAGAAAATGAGGAAGGAAGGAATAAACACTCAGGCTGGAGTTATAACCAAAAGTTTACTCCCCTCAGTTAATCTTGCGAGAAGATCCTATAATACCTCATAACTAAAGGAACTGTTGTCTTGCCAAGAACCTCTGAAAATGATGAAAAGTGATAAAGAAAAATTATGTAAGTTTCATTAAGTTTCATCATGCCCCTGATCATGACACCGAGGATTGTTTTGTCCTCAAAAACTTTATCCAAGATTTCATTAACAATGATCTAAAGGTTGATATTGATAGCATCCCTGAAGTATTGAGGAATCCAACCCCTGATCAAGGTGGCAGTCGCCACGATCGCCATAGTCACTCCACTCCCATATCATTCGCAAGAGCACATCTGACATTGTGATGAAAACAATTCACACCAAATTATAGTGATTAATCAAGTTAAGAAACCTTTAGACTTTGTTGGTATGATGAACAACAAGGTAGAATAATTCCAAAGACTTTTCTCCTACGAGGTGGTGATGATGAGTTATCAGATAATTCCTCAAACGAGGATCATGTTATTTGGATGTTGTCATCCCATTGGAAGAACATCTTATTTAGGAATTCTGGATTCAGGCCTCCAAGGACCAGTCGATCACTTTTACAAAAAAGGATTTTTCAAAATGAGGATATTACCATGAAGATGCTCTCTACTTCATCATGCAAATTAATAAGATGACTGTGCTATATGTATTGATCGATAGAGGAAGTGGCTTAAATATTTGTCCCAATCACATGGCCAAAGCTTTGGGCTTCCATAAAGATAAATATCACCCCGATCAAACTAAAATCTATAGATACGACGGTCGAAGTATAAATTGCAAAGGAACCCTCATCATGGACGTGATCATCAAGCGCACTAGTCACTACATGTTATTTCATGTGGTGGATGTACCCTCATCACATAACCTAATCCTTGGGACAGCCTTGGATCCACGAAGTTTGAGGTATTGCATTCACTCTTCACCAATGCCTCAGATGGAATTTTGACCCATAAATCATCACCATATGTGAAGATGATCCAGTCGAGAGGTTGGTACAACCAATGCCCCTTAGATCAATTGATTTGGTAGACATACTCAATATAAGAACAATGAAAGAAGCACATGTAAGAGTGGATGTAGAGCATGGAGGTAGGTGAATCATCTAAAAGTACCTATACTGTCTCAAGTAGTCGTTTGAACTATAAAAAACATCCCTGATATGGTCATTTCATGGGAAACCCTAAGAGATTTCAGTTACTTTTGAAAAGTGGCTACCGTCTATTCACTGGCCTCAGAAAGATTGAAGATGACATCTTATAGCCAATCATTATCCCATTTCAGATAAAAAACAGAGGATTGAGATACCTTTAAGAAGATCTAGTTAGCTGATAATATTCACCTTTGTTTTCAAATCCTCCAATGAATTTTGTGATCTTAACTTGTACTTGTCTAGTCTCATATGAGATCCCCTCTATGAACTCAGAACTTTCTATATGCAATGCAAGCAATCTTTCATTATGATTATTAATTTTAATTTTGTTCAATTTTCCTTTATCATACTCTTTACATAATATCAGAACTCAACATGTCAGAGTTACTTCTTTTTCCTTAGAAGTCTCCCAGAAAGCATTTATCAAACAAGCAGGCGAAGAAATAGAACCTACGATAGTACTTGAGTCAGAATTACTAGAATTCACTCAGATTCAGAAACAATAATATCCCTCATCATTAGTTAATGACTCAATTGAAAAAATTAACATTAGAACCAGAGAAAATCCTAAGATTCTTCAAATTAGCACCAATTTGTTAGTAGGAGAGAAGAAAAAATTGGTAGACTTTTTTATAAGCCACTAAAAAGTTTTCACATGGACCTATGAAGATATGTTGGGCCTAAACCCCGAGTTGGTTGAACATCGTTTGCCCCTGAACCCTAATTGCATGCTAGTTATGTAAAAGGAGAGAAAGCAGAAGAAGAAGCAAGAAAATTTTAACATGGCTCAGCCCTTGACTTGGCTTACGTCCACGGTGAAGATTTCTCTCACAGTCTTTCACACACGGAGAGAGGGAGAGCTTTCTTTATTTAATAGATAGTTGTTACAAATCAGATCCACATTTTTAGGATCTTGATTACATTTTCGATCACCATCCACTATCTTAGGAAGGAGGTTACAATTTTGATCTCCATTCGATATCTTAGGAAGGGGAGGATTTTCCTAATATGTTTTTATCTTTTTGTCAACATGCCCCCATGAGCCATCACTTGTGCGAACAAGGTTGAGCTTGTTCTTGAGATCATGGAATCTTGGTCCGGTGAATGCCTTAGTCGGACTATCGGCAAGTTGATCTTCAGATTTAACAAATTTAATTTTAATCTCTTGTGCTGCCTCTTTTTCTCTGACAAAACGAAAATCAATTTCCATATGTTTGGCACGGGCATGAAACGCAGGATTAGCTGCAAGATATGTTGCTCCTATACTATCACACTTTAGTGTTGGAGCCTCTTGTATAGGAACTTGAAGATCTTTAAGAAGATGTTGCAGCCATATTAATTCAGCTGCAGCGCCAGCCATTGCTTTATATTATGCTTCCATACTTGAGTGAGCAACAATGTGTTGTTTGTTAGATCTCCAGGATATAATGTTTCCTCTTAGCATGGTGATGTATCCACTAGTTGACCTCCTACCATCACGACAACCAGCCCAATCTGCGTCAGAGTAGGCTTCAAGTTTTCATTCAGTCGCTCTTTTTATGTGCAAGCCATCATGTTGGGTTCCTTGAAGATAGCGAAGAATTCGATTAACATGAGTTATATTTGTAGGTTCGTGAAGGAATTGGCAAGCCTTCTTGATGGCATATGTGACATCTGAGCGAGTGAGTGTTACATACTGCAAAGCACCTACAATGCTTCTGTACAAAGTTCCATCTTTGAGTGTATCTCCTTCAAGCTTGGATAGATGTACATTAGGTGCCGCTGGTGTGATTACTGCCTTGGCTTCTTCCATTTGAGTTCTTTTTGGCAGATCTGTGATATATTTGTGTTGTGACAAAAGGAGTCCATTAGCTTGGCATTTCACCTCTAGTCCAAGAAAGTAATGAATTTCCCCAAGATCTTTGATAAAGAACCTGTTGTTGATATCATAGATGGAATTTTATAATTCCTGTGAAGAGATTCCTGTCACAAAAATATCATCAACATAGATAAGAGTGTAGACAATGTAGGACATAGATGAATAAATGAACAGGGACGAGTCAAATTTGGATCCTTGAAATCCCTTGGATATAAGATATGTGCTCAAACTTTCAAACCAGGCCCGAGGACCATGTTTGAGGCCATGTAGAGATTTCTTCAACCTACACACATGGCGCGGATTGCTCTTGTCTTCAAACCCTGGAGGCTGACTCATATAAACTTCTTCCTTTAGAGTGCCATGAAGAAACACATTGTTAACATTCAATTGATGAATTTTCCATCTTTCACTAGTGGCAATAGAGAGAACAAGACGAATAGTAGTAGGCTTCGCCACTGGGCTGAAAGCATCGACATAATCAATCCCTCATGTTGACTATAACCTTTGGCTATGATGTGTGCTTTAAACCAAGCTACAGACCCATCAGCATGTTCCACGTCTTTGTAGATCCATCGACAACCCCCAACATTGTACTAAGGTATACAAGGAACCAAGTCCCAAGTTTTATTTTTGTGAAGTGCTTCAGTCTCATTATTCATAGTTGCTTTCCAATGATCATCCTGTAGGGCTTCTTGTAGGTCAAGAGGTTTAGATTCAGTGTTAATAGGTTTAGTCTCACTGAGATAGGTGAACATTCTTGGTCGGCGGGTTCCATCTTGGGAGCGGGTAATCATGGAGTGGTTTCTCACACGACTACGGTTTTCAAGAGGTAGAGAAGTTTGGTTGGATTCTTCTTGGGCGATGGGTGCAGGAATTATCGTGTTGGTTTGTTGGGAAATGTGACTGTTTGGAGGGATGATTGAAGGCTCACTAAGGTTAGGCACACTAGGATTGGGTAAGTGGATATGGTGGGAACTGGTGGTGGTTTGGGAGGGATCTTTACCCAACCAGCGGATGATCTCTGGAGGAATAGTGGATGGTCATGTTCCAGAGTATAAAAAAAGGTGTTTTCATCAAATATAACATGTCTGGAAATAGTGACATGTTTGTTCAAGGGATTGTATCATATATAGCCTTTAAAGCATTTTGGGAATCCAAGAAAGATACACGCATGAGGCTTTGGAGCAAGTTTCGATTTATTTTGAGGACTTACTAATGGATCAATAGTGCATCCAAAAAGTTTAAGATTCTCCAGTTGAGGCTTGTGCACTAATTGGTAACCTATTAACGATATAGACTGTCATTCTAAAAGCATCGGTCCAAAAATAAGCTGGCATACAAGCATTAATAAGCATAGTAAGTCTCATTTCAACAATATGGTGATGTTTTCGTTCTACTACACAATTTTGTTGTGGTGTATAGGGACATGGGAGTCTCCTTTGAATGCCATGAGAAGCAATGTACTTAGAAAATTGTGCACTCATAAACTCACTTCCGCAATCACTATGAAAAGCTTTAATCTTGTGCTCAAGTTGTTTTTCTATGATCTTATGAAAGTTCTAAAAGTAAGAGAATGTTTCGAACTTCATTGTTAGCAAGAAAATCGAGGTGAACCTTGAAAAATCATGTACCATTATTAAGTAATTTGTATCATTCTTCAGAGATACATGGTGAAGGTCCCCATAAACCTGCATGTAATAATTCTAAAGGAGAAAATGTTTTAACTCAGCTGAATCAAAGGGCAACCGATGCATCTTAGCTAAAGAACAAACAAAACAAAAATGCTCTTTAGGCATTGAGTCAGCAGCAATATACTTAGATGAGGTCATGCGATTCAGTAAAGAGTCATTTACATGTCCCAAACGTTCATGCCAAAGTTTAAAAGTACCTCTAGGAACTTGAGCAACATTATTGAAACAATAAATGTAAGCGTTGCATGTCTGCAATTTATTTTCAGTAGTAAGTTTTCTTTCAACAATGCTAGTGTTTGTCCATGAGTAAAGTCCATCCTTAAGCCGTTCCTGATGCATTATTTCATTTGTCCGCATTTTCTTGACAAAAAAATTATGAGGCGTAAATTCCATTTTACAGTCATTATATCTAGTGAACTTAGCAACAAAGAGTAGATTCTTATGAATCGTAGGAACATGAAACACATTCTTTAATTGAAAACTTTCATGTTTTGATGGTAAGAACATGTTACCGATGCTTCTAATGGATAGTTTCTCTCCGTTGCCAACAATAACAGAATTGCAACCATGATAAGAGGATTTACCTTCCATAGATTGATCACAGTTTGTCATATGATGGGATGCCCCGTATCCGGACACCACTCTTGACTGTTGTCCATCACATTAGGAGAGGAAGCTGACGATGAAGCAACACTATTAGTTGATTCTGTATTGAGAGCCATAGCCATAAAAGCTTTTGGAATATCATAACACTGACGAGCGTTGTGACCTTTGCGACCACAGTATTGGTAAGTAACAGCTGCAAGCATTTTATAGTTAGAAATATTACCGTGGCCTCCATTATACCCATGGCCTCTATTGTTTGCACATCCGCCACTGTATGAGCCTAAGTTGCCATGACCACCACCGTTGTATGAGTTATAGTTGTTGTGACCAGCACCGTTCTGGTCTCCTCTCCCTCTTCCATAAGAATTCCTACGGTTGCCAGTCCGATGATCAACCATGGCCACCGTTTTTGTTTCTTGAGAAATATCAAAATAAGGTCAGGGAATTTGCCGATAATTTTCTTGAGAAATGAGCATATCAAAAATTTTAGGGAAACTTGGTAGAGTCTTGAAAGTAGTTACAGTAGTGATGAAGACCTCATATTCAGTGAACAGTCTGTTAAGGGTATATAAAACCAAATCAGTGTCAGAGACCTTATGATTAACAACAACTAAAGAGTCATATAAAAATTTTGACATGATTCAAATCATCATATCTCCTTTCCTTACGTTTTATAAATCCCTTTTTAACTGAATGATTTGCAAGTTAGATTGAGAAGCATTTTGTTGTTCTAGAGCACCCCAAGCCTCACGTGCAGTGGAATAGGAAATTAATTGTGGCAGAGTATGTTTGGATACCGTAACCTTAGTCCAGCTTAAAGCTAACTGATCTGCCCATTCCCAAGCCTCAAAATCATGATTTACTATGGTTTGATCTGCATGAAGATACTCAGAAGGAGCAGTAACGGTGCCATTGACATACTTTGGTACTCCTTGACTTTTCATAATGCTGGTAATTAGAGAACACCATAGTAGATAATTTGTTTGATGTAATTTGACGGATACCAAACTTGAAAATGCATTCCACTGAGTAGTTGATGGTGCAACAAGGCTAGGGCTAGGACTAAATGTTGTTGAAGATGACGAGTTTGGTGTTGCCATTGATCAAAGAATGATGAATAAAATAACTGAATGCTGACTGTTGCAGTAAAGCTGTCGTTCCTCTAAAGAAAAATTGATTGCTCCTCGCTGGGAGCTCCAACTGAAAAAAGCACAGAGATGTTCTGGAGGCTCTTGGACGTCCAAGGTTCTAGTGCTCGACAGCCAAAACCACCTCTATTGGAATCGTAGGCGAGGTTCTTCCTCACAAGAATTCACAAAAAGCTCCTGAAACCAGCAACTCTTGTAAAATCAATATCTCCTCAACACCTGCTCCAAAAATTATGAAAATTGGTGGGAGTGTTCCTCAACAAGTCCTTGCTCGACATCTTTCACCGCTGGAGCTGACAATGTCGGCCAAAATCACAGTCGGTTCTAGACAAGGGTTTGCTTTGTTTTGTCACTCTTGGAAACAACTTGATCCACTCCTTTGCTAGAGACAGTCACACATACAGAAAATAGCATGAGAGATTTATGGAGGCAAAAGTGATGATTTTAGATTTTCAACAAGCAGACTGACAAGAGATTTATTGGTTGAAGTCGATGATAGTTGGTGGCAGCCATAGGACAGGCAATTCCTCTGTTCCTCACAATTGCCTTTGTGGCTCTGATACCATGCAAAAGCTGAGAAAGCAAAAAAGGAAGCAAGAAAAATTTAATGTGGTTCAGCCCTTGACTTGGCTTACGTCCATGGTGAAGATTTCCCTCACAGTCTCTCACACATGGTGAGAGGGAGAGTTTCTTTATTTAATAGATAGCCGTTACAAATCAATTCCACATTTTTAGGATCTTGATTACATTTTCAATCACCATCCACTATCTTAGGAAGGAGGTTACAATTTTGATCTCCATTTGATATCTTAGGAAGGGGAGGATTTTTCTGATTTGTTTTTATCTTTTTCTCAACAAGTTAAATAAGAATTGTGTAAGCTTGATCATTGACTAGAAGGCCTGTAAATGAAGGATTAGAGGACCTACTAAAGGCAAAATTTGTTCGTGTCATCGATGACCCCAAATAGTTGACTAACATCGTAGTTGTCCCAAAAAAGAATGGCAAAGTCAGGCTATGCATTAACTTTTGAAACTTAAATAAAGCCATACAAACAAACGATTTCCCTCTTCCAATTATTGATTTATTGCTAGAAAATATTGTAGGTCATGCCATATTTTCTTTTATGGATGGATATTCGGGATACAAAAAAATCAAACAGTCAAGGTTTAGCCCAAGACTGCTTTTGCCACACCTTGAAACACTTTCTGTTATATAGTAATGTTGTTTGAATTAAAGAATGCGGGTGCAACTTATCAAAGAGACATGGTTGTCAGCTTCCATGACCAGATGCACAAAATCGCGGATGCATATATCGATGACATTAATTAAATCTAAGGAGCAAGGATCCCTCACCCAGGTGTTTGATAGACTCTTACAATACAAGCTTCGTTTGAATCCCAAAAAATGTGTGTTTGGGATTGAATCGAGTAAAATTTTGGGTTTCATGGTTAGTAAGAGGGGGATCAAGATAAATATTATCAAAGCTAAAACAATCATCGATATGCCACCACCTACCAATATCAAGGAGCTATGAAGTTTGCAAGGGCGAATCTAGTCTATTATATGATTATCTCCAATCTAGCTATGAGATGCAAACCATTCAATCAGCTGCTAAGGAAATGCATCAAATTTGAATGAGGTTTTGAGTGTCGGCAGTCATTAGAGAGAATCAAGAAGCACCTTTTAAATCCACCAATCCTAAAGCACCTGGTGTTGGGTAGACAACTACTTCTTTACATCACAGTAAATGAGTCAACATGTTGGCTGTTTTTTGGCACAATATGAGGAATGAAGTCGCATCGAGCATGAAATATATTACATTAGCAAAACTTTTATCCAATATGAAAAGAATTACTTTTCGATAAAAAAAAACTTGTCCACCATTGGTTTGGATGTGTTAAAAGATGAGACATTATTTATTAGCTTGTGAGGTCATACTCTCTAAACTAAATCCGCTTAAGTATATCTTGGAGCAGCCATTCCTTAGTGGACGCCTCGCCAAGTGGCAAGTTTTTTTATGCAATATGATCTTAAATATGTGTCTCAGAAGTCAATCAAAGGGTAGACAGTCACGGATTAGTTAGTAGACTTTCCCTAGGACGAAGAAATTAGAACAGATGATGAGTTCCCTAATGAACATGTGCTAAGATCGGAAATGGTCCTGGTATGGAAGATGTTCTTTGATAGATCCATAAATTTGATGGGAGCAGGTATTAACATTTTACTTATCACTCTGAAAGATGAAATGATCCTATACTCTTCGAAGCTTAATTTTTCATGTACCCATAACATGGCTGAATATGAAGCCTTTATACAAGGACTTTGTTCTTTATTGAGTTCTCAAGTAAAAAAGGTGCATGTCTTTGGCGACTCTCAGCTTATCATCAATCAAATGAATGGAGAATGGCAGGTCAAAGATGAAAAGTTTGCGCCATATCAAGATATCGCCACCTCTTTGATCCATTATTTTGAAGAAGTATAGCTGACTCACATAAAAAGAGAGGGCAACCCTATTGTGGATGGGCTCCTTTCAAACCAATGAAGTAATCTGTTCTTTTGAGATTGAAAAGTTAGAAGATCCCACTTTTGAAATAATGAAGCATGTTCTTCAATGTCCAAAAGGGGAATATGCCTTGGTATCATGATACCAAAAGTTACATTGAGAGTGGAGAATTCCTGGCTGAAATGCGTAAAAGGAAAGAAAAAGTACTTCAACTTATGTTAACAAGGTACTTTATTCTTGCAAAAGTGTTATACAGGCGTAGATTTGGTAATGGATACTCTCGGTGCTTTGATGAAGATGAGACAATGGAAGTCATCAAAGAATCACATTGAGGAGACTGTAGGGGCCATGTTGGTTACCAAACCCTCACCAAGAAAATAGTTCGAGCAGAATATTATTGGCCTACTATGCAAAAAGATTGTTATCAGTTTGTTAAAAGATGTAATGAATGTCGGCTGCATGCTCCAATAATCTATGCATCAGCTTCTGATTTGCATTCTATGTCATCTCCTGAGCTATTTTCAATGTGAGCATTTGACGTAGTCAGACCAATATTCCCTACAACTTCTAATGACCATAAGTATTTTCTTGCTGCAAGAGACTATTTTACCAAATTGGTAGAAGTCGTCATGCTCAGAAGAATAAAAGGACATCATGTAGTATCATTCATTCACAAAAATCTTCTTTGTATATTCAGAGTCACTCATGATATACTATCTGATAATGGATCTCATTTAAAAAATGAAAAGACGAGGCAGTTATGTAGCAAATACCGTATAACACATCATTTTTCAGCTCCGTATTACCCTCAAGGTAATGGACATGCAGAAACTACCAATAAGATCCATATTCGTATCTTAGAGTAGACAATGGAAACTAGAAGAGACTTGCAACAAAAAGATGCACAATGCCCTGTGGGCATATCCACCACTATGATAACTCCAACAAATGCTACCCAAGTGGAGTTAGTCTATGGAATGGAGGTGGTTCTACCATTACATATATTAAGTCAGACTTTGAAGTTCGTTTCTTTTATAGAACTTCCTCTAAATTAATATCAATAGAAGAGACTAATGCAACTCTATTTGTTAAAATCTCTCACCTTTTCACCTGGCCTCTGTTTTAGATAGCATAATGTGGTGATCGTTGGTGCAGTTTCAACGTTTTGAATGAACCTTTCGATGAAAAGGTTGATTAACATGTCAAAATTTTTCAATTCCACTAGGTTGATGTGTTCCCGATACCATTGTGCTGCAATTCCTTCTAAGCTTCTAGGGAAACATCGAAAGAGGGCCCTATGATTGTGGTGGAATTTGTAGCATTCAGTAAAGAACATGGCCAAATGTGCCTTTGGGTCTCCATGGCCATCAAATTTGATAAATTTCTTGGGCAAGTTTTTTATGTGTTTGTCATTTTCGAAGCTTTCGTAGAAATCTTCGCAAGTAAGATTCCTCTTGTTCTTACCTTTAAGTTGTACTGCATTTAACTTCTTTTCAACTTCCTGGATTTTTGTTTTCCAGGATTCTCCCTTCTTCTTTTTCTTGGGAGTTTTCGGTTCTTTCTCACTACTAGATTCTGTTGTAGCGTCTTCAGAAGAGTTTGAACTGCTTGATAAGTACTTTCTTGTTTTCTTCCCTTTCTTTTTGGCTTTTTCTGTCTGCGCTTGTTCTTCATTGAACATGATCATGTATTTTCGGAATCTTCTGTATTCCTCAAATTCCGGGTCATTTATTTCCAGCTTGGGACGTGTTTCTGAGGAGGATTCTTCTCCCCTGTCTCCTATAAAAGGTTGATCAAGCTCCATTTCACTCCTTCTCCTGCTTTGGCTTCTGGTTTCAACCATAAAGCGGATGTTCACCTTGCAAGAAGAAAAATTGAAAATGTTAGGATGTGAATTGATGAGAGATAACAAATTTTGATTACATATTAAAAGAAAGATGAGAATGACAAAACTTGACAAAGTTTAACATAACTTGACAAAACTTGACAAATTTTGGCTTAATGACAATGAACTAGATATGACAATCTAGGACAGAAGGATAGATGGGCGGACTTCATCCCACCATTTTACATATTCGGGACCCATTCCTGGACCAAGGACAAGATACAAGTGAGCAAATGATTCCCAACGTTGCTGGGCATAGGTGTACATCCCGGACCACTCTTCAGTGTCTAGTTCACACTCCACAATGGCTCCTTCCGGCTCAATTGGATATGCCGTCCTCTGATGCAGTGAGAATTGCCTGAGGCAACGCTCTGGATGATATTCAATTATGAAAAACGGTCCCAATAGAAGACTTCCTCTGACTGGGTTGTAAGTGTATCTTGACTTGATGACCTCTCGATCAAAGAAGTCACAAATGATGGTGGAGTCATCAACTTCCTCCATCTTTCTGCGGTAGTGCTCCATACTGGATAACTGACCGTCTGTGTTTTGAAAATGACATGATTGTGGCCCCACATGTTTGTAGAACCATGCTTGCAGTGCAAAGACACATCCTTCTATCGAGTCTACATCTCCAATTGAAAATTTGGCCAACCCTCTGTAAAGGAATGCCAAGGCTGCCATTGCTATGGAAATGTGACGAACTTTGACATGCCCCCATTTTCTGAAGAGGCTAGCTATGCAGAAATCCATTATGTGTTCTTCATTATTGAAGAAGATAAGACCCACAGTAGAAGTCACCATGGAGTTTTTGTACTTGTCTGCAACACTTCTAGATAGTGACGCAGGGTTGACAAATTGGGAGTATGTTTCACCAAGCTCTTGTAGTTGAAGTTATTGATGTCCATCTTTCTCTAGAAAATGCCAACTCCTTTTTCCTGTGAGTTTACGAATCACTTCTAGAGTTTTGACTTGACCTTGGTTTACAAGGAACTGGTCTTCAATTGGACCTCTTGGGTCACCTTTTGGTTCTGGCAAACCCATAATGTTGGAGAACTCATCAAGAGTGATTGTCATTTCACCCCATGGAAACCAGAATGTGTTGGTCCTTGGGTTCCATCTTTCAGCAATTGCATGGATTAGATTGCCATTGATAGGCTGTATGGCAAGACTGACTGCTTCTTCAAGACCGCAATCCTCTAAGTGATCCGGGAACATACACCGAAAAGTTGGGTACCGTGAAAGATACCACTGAGGTAGGTAGACTCCACTTGGGATGATGCGAAGTCTGGATCGGCCTTGACATGACCCGAATAGGATGTGGTCATATGGGAAGATACTTTCTGAGTCCATCTAGACAAGAGAAGGTATTAGACTTTGACATGAATTGACCCAATAGAGACTCGAGAAAAGTTTTGACATTGGGTTTGGACATGGACTTAGGGGCAAAGTAAAACATCACATGCGTCCAAACAAGCAGTTAATGAAAAACTGATAATGCAATTCCTAGGACTCTTGCTTATATGCATTATTTTGAAAATTGGTCTTGGAACCTATGGAAAATAAATGGGTAAATGGTTCTTTATTTATCCAAAATTTATGGTATACCTATATACCGAATTTATGGTACTAGCATTGACTCCTCCAAGGGTTTTCTAGATTTGGGCTCTCCATTTCTCCTTGTTCACCCATCGATATACCGGGACTATTGTCCGTTTCGGTACTAATGGGGGGACTTCTCAGTCCAATTGGGTGGTCCAGTTGTAAGGCTATATCTTGGACTAATGTCCTAGAAATAGCCCGACAACATGATGACCGGGATATGATATAGGTAAGGATTTGTTTTTCAAAATTCATGAGAAGATGCAAAATAGATGGCTCTATTGCATACATTCCTAAGAGATGGATTTGAAATTTTGAGAGCATACATGGGCTGCATACAATCCTTAAATTGAGGAGGGGTAGGATAAATTGAAATGAATGAGGTTCATGAAATCTCCTCAATGTACACTACATGATGTCGGTATGCATTTTTGCGAATTTTTTTTTTGTGCAATTGATGTCCGACATTGGTGAAAATAACTCATATATGATCCAAATAAGTCTTTAGACAAACAATGACGGGTCCCACCGGGCGTGCCATCTGTTCGCACCCCACTCTTTTTTCAAGGAGGTCGAAATGCGAGTCAGCAAAATTATTTTAAAATTGGGGTTTTGAGAAAATTTTCAAGAGAAAGGGATCCGCTCGTCGGTACGAGGTCCAACCATTCCTGCCGCCTTTAACATGGGTAATTAGACCAAGGACTAAGGATCATTTGGATCATATATGAGTTATTGATGTAAGTCCTATATGCTTATGCATTGAGGTTTTGGATTCAAGAACCGAAATTCATTTTTTTGAATAAATGAATTTGAATATTGGGGGTTTTCAAGTTGGTTTAAAAACCTTTGTTTTGGTGTTATTTGAAACACATAATTCTTGAGGATTTTTGAAGATTTGGAATTGAGTTCTTTGTTGTGAACTCTAGATGATGATGATCATCTTATGATAAAAATTGATTTTGAACTCTTCTTTTGTCAAATCATGTGATTTGTAGAATTCATTCTTTTGAAAGAACATAGGTTCCAAATTGTTAGAAAATATGTTGTTTTTCAAATGCACTTTGGCCAAAAGATTATGAATGCATTACTTGTGTCTTCTTTTGAAGTTAAGTGAGGTTTATAAATTCTCATTGCAATATGACTTGGTCACTTTTTGCAACCTAAATTTGAATGACTTAATTTCTTGAGAATGTGCATGTGGTGCCATTGATTTTGAGTGAAAGTGAATGCATGAAACGAGAATGGAAACTATATGGAACATTCATTCTTCTCTCTCTCATAATCCCTCAAGATTCATTCATATGAAACATACATTCTTCACTCCCTCATAATCTCTCAAAGTCCGTATTGCACGTCATACAATCTATGCATGAAGATTGATTAAAATGTAGGACTTTCTCTATATGTGCTCATTATATGATTAAGCACATGAATTAGAGATGTAGTCCATAAGCTTGAGGCTTGACATAAAATTATCAAAATGGTGAAAATATATAAATGATGTCAAGTTAAATCTTTGAAATGGATGGGAGACGTGGAGGACATCCACTTTTGTCTCAAAATAGCTAAAAATCAGACATTGTGTTGATTTAAATAGCTGAAAATTGTCGACATTGATTCCAATAAATATGTTGTTTCTTAGATGGAAATGACAAGTCTTTCAAATAGATTCAAATTCCAGATTTGATAGTAATGAGATCGTCAACTCTTTTGGATGATTCTAGGATAGTTGGTATTTCAAATATGTAAACTTTGACATTCTTAAACCAATTCCTATGAGACATGATCTGATTTCAATAACATACATACATCTTATGTATGGATTTGCTGAAATTAAGTAAAAATGAAATGAAAATGATTCATAGTCTTGCACTAGGAAAATCAATAAAAATGGCCCATTTCCTTAAAAACCGATTTGAAAACATGTTCCAACCTGATTTTAAGGGAGGAATGTAATTTTTGACAAGAAATCAGATACATATATGTACATATATAACAATGTATACATATACGTACCTTACTTTTCAAAATAAAATTTTATCAAGGGACTGCATGACTCATTAATCATGATGATTCATGGATCATGATGATTCATGGATCATGATGATTCATGGCTGGGTTCTTTTATGTAGGAAGATTGAAAACTTGTTTCAAATCTTCCCTACTACCCTTGATTAATTAAATTGAAAGACATGAATCAAAATGAGTGTGAATAAGAAAGAAAATAAAACAATACTCAAGCTTATTCGTCATCATTTCGCCATGCAATGGTGGATCACATTCATAAAAACGTATCCATTCCTTATAGGCATTTTTATCATATACGTGATGTAGCAAAATCACTCTCTCACCGTGGGATTCTCTCATAGTAGGGAGTTCAAAATGGTATTAAGTTGATTCCTTTGAAAGGGACGTGGCCTTTGGGCCCATTTCAAAATTTGATACTTGGGTTCATATTTAAGAAAAACCGACATATGCATGCATTATGCATTTACATGTACATTGAAGCGTGGGTTTCCCTTATCTGGACATCATTCCCAGCCGTAAGCAAATGAAAATAAACCCTCCCACGAATTGCTGGAATTAAAATAAATCAACAATAAGCTAAAGTAGAAGAGAAGTGAGTTAAGATCACCTACCTTGCGGTCGGTCTTGATGTTTGTCCTTCGTCTTCACTTGTTTTCTAACTCAAGCAATCCTAAGCAAGAATCCAACCGTGGATTCAAGCTTAGCAAAGCTAGAATAAGAAATAGCTTGCTTGCTAGAATTTGGAGTGGTAAAGAGAGCTTCTCACCACGAAAATCCTAAGTAAGGGTTCACTTAAGCACCCTAACTTAGCAAAATCAATGGGGAGAATAGAAGAAAGTGAAGAAGAGAATGGGAGAAAAAGGGGAAGGGGGCTTGGACGAACCTCTTCTCTATTCCTTGGCTTCTCCCTCCTAGCTCCTTGGCTGCAGCAATTTGATAGAATGCTCCAAAATTTCGTTCTCCCCCATGGTGGCCAAGGGGAGATTTATATAGAGGAGGAGGTGGGTTCAACCACCTTCTTAACTCACCTTGGGAACTTGCTTAAGACCTTGGGGACTTGTAAAATGAGTTAAATAGACTTTAAAGGCTCTAATTGACCATTTCTCAGCTCATTTCCACGAGCTAGGTGGGCTGGGCTAGGTTTGGTCAACATGGGTTCAGACCTAGGTGACCATTTTGACCAAAATTTTGGATGAAAATGCCCTTGCACAGGGTTTTGCCCTTATTTTGTACTATTTATTTATTTTTTGTTTGAAATCGAGCTTATAAGGTTAAAACCTAGTTACTAAGCTCCAAATGCCGTTGAATTATGATAATTAAATTTAAATTTTAAAAATTTTATCAAATTTGGTTTCGAAAAGGGTATTTTCATCCGAAACTTGATTGAAAATGGATTTCAACTGAATCAAACTTTCACTTGATAAATTCAATTTAAATTTGGTATTTGATTCATGCATTTGACAAATTCAAATGTTTATTTGCCTTTCATATACCATTTTAGGCTTTTTAATCTTAAGTTGACCGCAGAAGGGCAAAATTGTCCAAATTGATCAATTTCGACCAATTGACCAAAGTCAAAGCTGATTTGCAAGTAGTTTGACTTTATTTAAGGTAATTTGATAAATTTGGGTCAAGAAAGCTCTTAATTGAGCTAAATTGTACTTTGACTGAGTTTAGTCAAAATGGGTTTGGTTCGGTCAAAGTCTATTTTCGTCCATTAATTGGATCATGAGACAAACTTACGTTTTGACTGTGTTGAGCCCATGGTGACCGAACCTAGCTGGAATTGGCACCACATTTGAGTGTACCCGGGTCAAACCTACTTGGATTAAGTAGGTTAGGTGAGTTTGACCAGTCTAGTAATTGCTTCCTTGAAAATGATTTTTTTCTTTAAGGAGGACTTGGTTAAAGAAGAGAGAGAGACATAAATGTCTCTCTTTTCTAGGTTTCTCCTTTATTTCTTCTTGAAAATGACTTTTCTTCAATTAATTTGAGAGAAAATATTAATTTATTATTTTTTTGACATGGAGGGGGCATGGCCCCTGGGGGGCTCGTGACCACACGGGCTAGGTGGGGCCCACACGTGGGTCCCACGTAGCATTTTAGATTCAATTAGATCCAATTCTTGGATCTAAGTCAAAATTTACATTTTGCAATTGGATTTGGATTTCAAATGACATTTGTAATTGAATTTAGACTCGTAATCCTGCATTGGGATTCGTGTATCGAGTTAAATTCACGATTTGAATCTAATTGTTCTTTAGATTCGAAATTGGCTTTGAAATTACAAATTTTCACAATTCTTTTGTGAAATTTTCACATTGCTTCAATTTTGATGTGGAAAAATTTGTGGTGTTAACAGATGCCCCTCTTTGCTGTTAAGCAAATTGAATAATTTGCTTAATAGCAAAGATTCACGCACCAAATTTTTGCAAATCGTTTGGAAAATCCATTTTTCAAATGATGTTGAACCATCCTCGCTCGAGGGGAAATGCTAGGCATAGACCTGAAATAAGAAGATTTTTCTCCATCTCATTGGAGACTTTGTAGAGGAATTAATGTTGGTTGAAAAATTTTGTAATTGTGAAAGTTTTTGCATTTGATGCTTGGAGAAATTTACCCTCGATGCCTTCTAAACCATTGGCAAGTGCTTTTTCTCTCCTTTTACTTAGTTTTTCACATACTCGCTTTTGCTTTTGAATTTTGATTTTCTTTTTGAGCCACCCTTCACTCTTAGGAGAAATTCCTCACTACCCCAAAAGCTACTACGGAGTTCCACCGCTTTGGCGGTTTTGTGTAGTTTGCTTTGTGTAATATCAAGTCTATCGGGCTTTCTTCTGAACCCTTGTAACAAGCTTTGGGCCGGTAACTCCTAGACCAGTTGGCCTCAGGGTACCAAATGTAAAACACTCCCCGGGCTTACTTGCTCGAATTCAGAAGGCTTTAGGAGACTTAATATAACCAAAATATTCATGGATTGCTTTTTAGCTTCACGGCGTAAGCATAGGTCATATGCCCACCCGCGCTTGCTGAGCTTTGAACCAGAGGAACAACTACACTCACCCTGAGCTCATTGCTCAACTCATTTCGCATGATAGCTTTTTCTAGCATCTTGCCAAGGTCTTTTAGGTGACAAGACTTTTTCTTATGGCATCTCATGCTAGACCTTTACAAATGCCGATTGTCGGGACCAACATTAATTACTATACATTAGTCCCTCAATGTCTGTGAAATTTCTTGCCTATTTCAAGACGATGCCCTTGCAATTGTCCTCAAGACATGGGTTGAGTTTGAAAATTTTGATGCATTTTTGAAACTTATCCCTAAGGGATACCATGCCCCTTAGTTGGTTTGAAAATTGTTACAAACGTGCTTATCAAAGCACAACTATTTTGATTTTTTTTTTTTTTTGAATTGCAAATTCAAGTATAGAATTTTTTGAGATGCAAAGCATTAATTGGATAGGGGATTTCAACCCCATCGGCATCAATCAGTCGATAAGAATTGTGAGGTAGAACCTCTTTGACAACATATGGTCCTTCCCAGTTCGACGCCCTTTTCCTTTGGGTCTACTCCTGAGTGGAACTATGGATCTTAAAACAAGATCATTACCTGAAATTTTCTTTCAATGACTGATTTGGCATAATGTCGGGCGACTCTCTTACGATAGACTTCGGCATGCTCTGCCGCTTGTAGTCTTTTCTCGTCTAAGAGGTCTAATTGAGCAAGTCTCTTTTTTTGATATTTGCTAATTGGGAGTTCAATGAGAGCAGCAAATTTCATTGCTGGTTTTTGGACATGTAATGGAAGGACAATTTCCGTTCCATATACTAATTCTGCTTAGCATTGGTGGGTGTCCGAATTGTGGTTCGATACGCCCAAAGTGCATTGTGCATTTTCTCGTGCCAATCTCGGCCTGTTTCAACTGTCCTTTCTAAGACACGAATCAAAATCTTGTTGGTTGCTTCTGCCTGACCATTACCATGAGGGTAATATGGGGCAGAAAAGTGATGTTGTATTTTGTGTTTGTGACAAAGATTGCGCATTTTCTCATTTTTGAAATGAGTACCGTTATCAGAAACGATATCATGCGGGATGCCAAATCTACACAAAAGATTTTTATGAATGAAGGACACTACGTGTTGTCCTTCGACTGTTTTTAAAGTGATCGCTTCCACCTATTTGGTGAAGTAATCTGTAGCTGCAAGAAAATACTTGTGTCCATTTGAGGCAGGTGGATTGATTGGACCGACTACGTCGAAGGCCCACATGGAGAATGGCCATGGTGAGCTGACCGAATGAAGGTACGCTGCTGGAGCATGAATTGATGGTGCATGCAACTAACATTTGATGCATTTCTTGACAAATTGGTGACAGTCTCTTTGCATTGTGGGCCAATAGTACCCTGCTCTGACTATCTGCTTGACGAGGGTCTGATACCCCACATGTCCCCCACAAATTCCTTCATGGGCTTCTTGAATGACTTCTAGTGCCTCATTTGCATCGAGACATCTAGCATATTCTGTGCTGAATCCTCTTCTGTATAGGATGTCGGCTAGAATGAAATATCTTGAAGACATGTGTCTCAAAACTCTTTGCTCTTTTCGAGACATTTCTGGTGGAAGTGTTCCAGTTTGGAGAAAATCCTTGATGTTCTGATACCATGGTGTTTCTCTACTTTTTGCTTGCAACACCTGTTCTGGTATGACAAAAGATGGTTGTTCGAGTCTTCCAACTTCAAAAGATCTGATAGATTCTCCAGGTTTGAAGGCAATGGTAGAGCCTAAACTAGCTAAACCGTCTGCTATTGGGTTAAATTCTCTTTTGACATGTAAGAGTTGACATTCCTCGAACTGTCTTAAGAGGGAAGCTGCTAACTCTTGATATGGGATCAATTTTTGATCTTTCACTTGCCAATCTCCATTGACATGACTGACAGCTAAGAGAGAATCTCCAAAAATGCGAACTCTCTGCACTTTAAATTTGAGCAACATTTTGAGTCCTTGGATTAGGGCCTCGTACTCTGCCATATTATGCGTGCAGGAAAAATTCAATTTGAGAGAGTAAGGAATCATTTCCCTTTCTGGTGTAATGAAAAGTATCCCAATGCCTGCCCCAGCTGTGCTCTTAGATCCATCAAAGTACATCTCCCAAATCGGCTCTGGTTCAGTTGTCAGGATTTGCTCATCTGGAAAATCATCATTTGTTCTAATTTCTTCATATAGAGGAAAATCTGCCAATTGGTCGGCAATGGCTTGCCCCTTGATTGATTTTTGTGACACATATTCCAAATCATATTGCATCAGCAAAACCTGCCACTTTGCTATCCTTTCATTTAGAAATGGTTGTTCGAGGATATATTTGAGTGGATTAAGTTTGGATAAAATTTTAACTTCACAAGCCAATAGATAATGCCTTAATTTTTGACACATCCACAGCAAGGCTAAGCAAGTTTTTTCCATGTGCGAGTAGTTCTTTTCATACTGCACAAATGTCTTACTGATGTAATAAATGACATGTTCTATTCGGCATCCTTCTTTATATTGAGCCAGAAATCCACCACAGGCTGAATCGTTAACTGTGATGTAAAGGAGTAGAGGTTCCCCTAAAATTGGAGGTTTTAAAATTGGTGGGCAAAAAAGATACTTCTTGATCTTTTCGAATGAGGCTTGACATTCATGCCCCCATTCAAATTTGACTCCTTTCCGCAGTAAATGGTTGAAGGGCTCGCACCTCATGGTGAGATTAGATATAAATCTTCTGATTGACTGAATTCTACCTTGCAAGCTGCGTAGCTCCTTAAGATTTGTTGGGGGTGACATTTCGATGATCGCCTTTGCTTTGGAAGGATCCATCTCGATTCCCTTTTGCTGACCATAAATCCCAAAAGCTTACCGGATTCCACACCAAATACACATTTTTGCGGATTCAATCTAAGTTTGTATTGTAAGAATCTATCAAAAACTTGAGAGAGAATGTTGATGTGATTCTCCCTTGTTTTTGACTTAATTAGTAGATCATCTACATATGCATCCATGATTTGATGCATTTGGTCATGAAAAATAGCTGCCATAGCCCTTTGATATGTTGCCCCAGCGTTCTTCAAACCAAATGGCATTACTGTATAGCAGAAGGTACCCCATGGGATTGTAAATGATGTTTTAGCTTGATCTTGAGCTGCCAACTTAATTTGGTTATAACCAGAATATCCATCCATAAAGGAGAACATAGCGTGACCTGCGGAACTGTCTACCAACAAGTCAATGTTTGGAAGTGGGTCGTCATCCTTTGGTGTAGCCTTATTCAAATCTCTGAAATCGATGAAGAGCCGAATTTTGCCATTTTTCTTTGGGACTACCACAATGTTTGCTAACCATTCAGGATAGTCGATTGTTCGGATGAACCCTGCCTTTAGTAGGTCTTCCAGGCCTTCCTTAACTTGCCCCTCAAGACGAGGGTCTAGTTTCCTCAATTTTGTTTGATTGGCTTGCATTCTGGTTTCAATGGTAGTCGATGCTCGACTAATTTTGTATCAAGTCCTGGCATGTCCTCATAAGTCCACGCAAAGGCTTCTTGATGCTTTTTGAGGAAGTCTATCAACTCTTTTCTTTCTTCTGCTGAGAGACTTGTTCCAATTTGCAAAATCTTTGGACTCTCTTCAGTGCCAATGTTAATTTCCCCAATCGGATCATTAATCAGAGGTGACGGTTGATCTTGCTTTCTCATTTGGATGAACTCTGGACATTCGGCCTGAGTGAGTTCTGGATTTATCTCCTTAAAAGTTTTGATGTTTGATCCTCAAATGCCATCATAAAGATTGTAAAGAAGTTAGATGAAATTTGAGACATTGTATATGGAAGTAATTTGCATTTGTCATTGTATTTTTGAAGGTATTACAAAATGACACTTGGTCTATTTGATTACAATGACGACAAAATGACAAAATGATGGCGGATTTGTTGATTCAAATTGATGGTGAACATCCGCCTATGGTATTGCTCTTGACGAAAGATACTGGCTTGAATTCTTCCTCAACATCCACTTTTTCAGCTTTGGACCCCAAGGCTTGAGTGCCTCTTGTCCTGTCAAGGTAACTGGTTCCAAGATTCCATTTTCATGTTTGCCAAGGCCAGTAAATGGTTGGTAGCCATGGCGTATGAGTAAATCCAATCCTTTCTCATTCTGGCAGAATTTCTTGAACAACGGATGACTTTTGTAACTTGTTTCAAGTTTCGTACCCTTTTTCACCCATACCTGTTTCTTTGGTTTCTGAATGGCCAATCTGCTAAGACTTTGAGATATTTCTTCCTCTTTGCAGACTCGAATACTGGGTACCTCAATTGTATATGTTGGTACTGGAATCATTGGGTGTACAAGCCGACTTTCCCTATCCTCTGCATAGATGGTTATAGAATTCCCGTTGTGAGTCCATTTGACAACTGATGTAGAGTGGAGGGAACTGCATTGGTAGCATGGATCCATGGCCTGCCAAGCAACAAGTTGAAGGAGGGTTCTATATCCACCACATGAAATAAAACCCGATGATACGTCTCAGAAATATTCAAATCCAGACATATGCATCCTAGGCATGGTTGTCCTGTCCCGTCATATCCATGGATGAAAATTTTGGATGGAGTATAGTCAGCCTGTCTTATGCCCAACTCACGAGCTGTTTGTTATGGACAGATGTTCAGGCTTGCTCCACCATCAATTAAAACGTGGGAGACTCTGGTGCCCCTTGTCTCTATCACTATGTGCAAGGCGTCATTGTGCGATGCATCTCCAGTTGGTAGATCTTTATCAGAGAATATGATCAGACTATTTCACATAGTTCAAAAGCCCATTCATTCCCCCTGTTAGGGCTAAACCCTCCCTTCTTGACTTCAGGTAAAGGGTCCAATTCATTGAAAATGGATTCCAATGGTTCAGGGTCGCACACTTGTGACTTCTGATCAATCTCTGTCAGATGGTCTTGTTTAACCAGTCCGGTTTGTGCATTGATGGATCCTTTATCATGTTTGAAAAGCAATCCAAAGAAATCAGGGACGCTGTATCCCTTTTGTTTGTCACCATAATTTGACGACCTGTTGAAAATCTGACCATCGAAACTATTCCTTTGCCATGTTTAGGAAAAGGATTCTTGAGAATGTCCAGCTGTTCACTGACCTCTTTGATTATTTCTTTGTCAACTGCATCTTGCACAATATTTTTAAGTACAAGGCACTGTATCATGTCCTGGAGCGCGATGAAATTTGCAGAATTGCTCTTTGTTTTTCCCCATCATTGGTGGGGGTTGGAGACTTTTGGGAGAAACAGAGTACCTCTTTCGATTAGCATATGCATGACCTCTTCATAACTTTGTTGTAATGGGGTGAATTTTCTATCGTACCCCCATCCAGGATGTTTGTTTTTGGTGCCACTACTACTGCCACTAGCTCTGTCCATTACCCCTTTATTCTTGGGATATTCAGACTTTTTTTTCTTGAAGGCTGCAGCGTTGGCCACGATGTTGGCTGGAGCATTCTGACTTCTGCTATTCTTCTTTGTATCTTCCCTTACTTTTACCGGGATGACAGCATCAAAGCTCCATTCTCAATTCCTGCTTCAATGCATTCTGCCCTCTCAGTGAGATCGATCAAAGACTTGATTGGAGCATTGGAAATGAGGCTCCTTAATGGTTGTGTCAAATTGTTTACTCTCAATCCCAGTGCATGGGATTGAGAGATTGGGTCTCTCATCTTGTTGCAAGAAGACCTCCACCTCTGAATAAAATCTCTCACCTTTTCACCTGGCCTCTGTTTTAGATAGCATAATGTGGTGATCGTTGGTGCAGTTTCAACGTTTTGAATGAACCTTTCGATGAAAAGGTTGATTAACATGTCAAAATTTTTCAATTCCACTGGGTTGATGTGTTCCCGATACCATTGTGCTGCAATTCCTTCTAGGCTTCTAGGGAAACATCGAAAGAGGGCCCTATGATTGTGGCGGAATTTGTAGCATTCAGCAAAGAACATGGCCAAATGTGCCTTTGGGTCTCCATGGCCATCAAATTTGATAAATTTCTTGGGCAAGTTTTTTATGTGTTTGTCATTTTCGAAGCTTTCGTAGAAATCTTCGCAAGTGAAATTCCTCTTGTTCTTGCCTTTAAGTTGTACTGCATTTAACTTCTTTTCAACTTCCTGGATTTTTGTTTTCCAGGATTCTCCCTTCTTCTTTTTCTTGGGAGTTTTCGGTTCTTCCTCACTACTAGATTCTGTTGTAGCGTTTCAGAAGAGTCTAAACTGCTTGATGAGTACTTTCTTGTTTTCTTCCCTTTCTTTTTGGCTTTTTCTGCCTGCGCTTGTTCTCATTGAACATGATCATGTATTTCCGGAATATTCTGTATTCCTCAAATTCCGGGTCATTTATTTCCATCTTGGGAGGTGTTTCTGAGGAGGATTCTTCTCCCCTGTCTCCTATAAAAGGTTGATCAAGCTCCATTTCACTCCTTCTCCTGCTTTGGCTTCTGGTTTCAACCATAAAGCGGATGTTCACCTTGCAAGAAGAAAAATTGAAAATGTTAGGATGTGAATTGATGAGAGATGACAAATTTTGATTACATATTAAAAGAAAGATGAGAATGACAAAACTTGACAAAGTTTAACATAACTTGACAAAACTTGACAAATTTTGGCTTAATGACAATGAACTAGATATGACAATCTAGGACAGAAGGATAGATGGGCGGACTTCATCCCACCATTTTACATATTCGGGACCCATTCCTGGACCAAGGACAAGATACAAGTGAGCAAATGATTCCCAACGTTGCTGGGCATAGGTGTATATCCCGGACCACTCTTCAGTGTCTAGTTCACACTCCACAATGGCTCCTTCCGAATCAATTGGATATGCCTTCCTCTGACGCAGTGAGAATTGCCTGAGGCAACGCTCTGGATGATATTCAATTATGAAAAACGGTCCCAATAGAAGACTTCCTCTGACTGGGTTGTAAGTGTATCTTGAATTGATGACCTCTCGATCAAAGAAGTCCCAAATGATGGTGGAGTCATCAACTTCCTCCATCTTTCTGCGGTAGTGCTCCATACTGGATAACTGACCGTCTGTGTTTTGAAAATGACATGATTGTGGCCCCACATGTTTGTAGAACCATGCTTGCAGTGCAAAGACACATCATTCTATCAGTCTGCATCTCCAATTGAAAATTTGGCCAACCCTCTGTAAAGGAATGCCAAGGCTGCCATTGCTATGGAAATGTGATGACTTTGACATGCCCCCATTTTCTGAAGAGGCGAGCTATGCGGAAATCCATTATGTGTTCTTCATTATTGAAGAAGATAAGACCCACGGTACAAGTCACCATGGAGTTTTTGTACTTGTCTGCAACAGTTCTAGATAGTGACGCAGGGTTGACAAATTGGGAGTATGTTTCACCAAGCTCTTGTAGTTGAAGATATTGATGTCCATCTTTCTCTAGAAAATGCCAACTCCTTTTCCCTGTGAGTTTACGAATCACTTCTAGAGTTTTGACTTGACCTTGGTTTACAAGGAACTGGTCTTCAATTGGACCTCTTGGGTCACCTTTTGGTTCTGGCAAACCCATAATGTTGGAGAACTCATCAAGAGTGATTGTCATTTCACCCCATGGAAACCAGAATGTGTTGGTCCTTGGGTTCCATCTTTCAGCAATTGCATGGATTAGATTGCCATTGATAGGCTGTATGGCAAGACTGACTGCTTCTTCAAGACCGCAATCCTCTAAGTGATCTGGGAACATACACCGAAAAGTTGGGTACCATGAAAGATACCACTGAGGTAGGTAGACTCCACTTGGGATGATGCGAAGTCCGGATCGGCCTTGACATGACCCGAATAGGATGTGGTCATATGGGAAGATACTTTCTGAGTCCATCTAGACAAGAGAAGGTATTAGACTTTGACATGAATTGACCCAATAGAGACTCGAGAAGAGTTTTGACATTGGGTTTGGACATGGACTTAGGGGCAAAGTAAAACATCAATGCATCCAAACAAGCAGTTAATGAAAAATTGATAATGCAATTCCTAGGACTCTTGCCTATATGCATTATTTTGAAAATTGGTCTTGGAACCTATGGAAATAAATGGGTAAATGGTTCTTTATTTATCCAAAATTTATGGTATACCTATATACCAAATTTATGGTACTAGCATTGACTCCTCCAAGGGTTTTCTAGATTTGGGCTCTCCATTTCTCCTTGTTCACCCATCGATATACCGGGACTATTGTCCGTTTCGGTACTAATGGGGGGACTTCTCAGTCCAATTGGGTGGTCCAGTTGTAAGGCTATATCTTGGACTAATGTCCTAGAAATAGCCCGGCAACATGATGACCGGGATATGATATAGGTAAGGATTTGTTTTTCAAAATTCATGAGAAGATGCAAAATAGATGGCTCTATTGCATACATTCCTAAGAGATGGATTTGAAATTTTGAGAGCATACATGGGCTGCATACAATCCTTAAATTGAGGAGGGGTAGGATAAATTGAAATGAATGAGGTTCATGAAATCTCCTCAATGTACACTACATGATGTCGGTATGCATTTTTGCGAATTTATTTTTTTTTTTGGTGCAATTGATGTCCGACATTGGTGAAAATAACTCATATATGATCCAAATAAGTCTTTAGACAAACAATGACGGGTCCCACCGGGTGTGCCATCTGTTCGCACCCCACTCCTTTTTCAAGGAAGGTCGAAATGCGAGTCAGCAAAATTCTTTTAAAATTGGGGTTTTGAGAAAATTTTCAAGAGAAAGGGATCGCGCTCGTCGGTACGAGGTCCAACCGTTCCTGCCGCCTTTAACAGGGGTAATTAGACCAAGGACTAAGGATCATTTGGATCATTACGAGTTATTGATGTAAGTCCTATATGCTTATGCATTGAGGTTTTGGATTCAAGAACCGAAATTCATTTTTTTGAATAAATGAATTTGAATATTGGGGGTTTTCAAGTTGGTTTAAAAACCTTTGTTTTGGTGTTATTTGAAACACATAATTCTTGAGGATTTTTGAAGATTTGGATTGAGTTCTTTGTTGTGAACTCTAGATGATGATGATCATCTTATGATAAAAATTGATTTTGAACTCTTCTTTTGTCAATCATGTGATTTGTAGAATTCATTCTTTTGAAAGAACATAGGTTCAAATTGTTAGAAAACATGTTGTTTTTCAAATGCACTTTGGCCAAAAGATTATGAATGCATTGCTTGTGTTTTCTTTTGAAGTTAAGTGAAGTTTACAAATTCTCATTGCAATATGGACTTGGTCACTTTTTGCAACTTAAATTTGGAATCACTTAATTTCTTGAGAATGTGCATGTGGTGCCATTGATTTTGAGTGAAAGTGAATGCATGAAACGAGAATGGAAACTATATGGAACATTCATTCTTCTCTCTCTCATAATCCATCAAGATTCATTCATATGAAACATACATTCTTCACTCCCTCATAATCTCTCAAAGTCCGTATTGCACGTCATACAATCTATACATGAAGATTGATTAAAATGTAGACTTTCTCTATATGTGCTCATTATATGATTAAGCACATGAATTAGAGATGTAGTCCATAAGCTGAGGCTTGACATAAAATTATCAAAATGATGAAAATATATAAATGATGTCAAGTTCAATCTTTGAAATGGATGGGAGACATGGATGACGTCCACTTTTGTCTCAAAATAGCTAAAAATCAGACCTTGTGTTGATTTAAATAGCTGAAAATTGTGGACATTGATTCCAATAAAGGACTTGTTTCTTAGAGAAACAATGAGTTTTCAAATCTATTCAAATTCCAGATTTGTAGTAATGAAATCATCAACTCCTTTGGATGATTCTAGGATGGTTGGTATTTCAAATATGTAAATTTTGATATTCTTAAACCAATTCCTATGAAACATGGTCTGATTTCAACAACATACATACATCTTACGTATGGGTTTGCTGAAATTAAGTAAAAATGAAATGAAAATAATTTATAATCTTGCACTAGAAAAATCAATAAAAATGCCAATTTCCTTAAAGACCGTTTGGAAACATGTTCCAACCTGATTTTAAGGGAGGAATGTAATTTTTGACAAGAAATCGGATACATATATGTACATATATAACAATGTATACATATACGTACCTTACTTTTCAAAATGAAATTTTATCAAGGGACCGCATGACTCATGAATCATGATGATTCATGGCTGGGTTCTTTTATGTAGGAAGATTGAGAACTTGTTTCAAATCTTCCCTACTACCCTTGATTAATTAAATTGAAAGACATGAATCAAAATGACTGTGAATAAGAAAAAAATAAAACAATACTCAAGCTTATTCGTCCATCATTTCGCCATGCAAGGGTGGATCACATTCATAAAAACGTATCCATCCCTTATAGGCATTTTCATCATACGTGATGTAGCAAAATCACTCTCTCACCGTGGGATTCTCTCATGGTAGGGAGTTCAAAATGGTATTAAGTTGGTTCCTTTGAAAGGGACGTGGCCTTGGGGCCCATTTCAAAATTTGATACTTGGGTTCATATTTAAAAAAACCGACATATGCATGCATTATGCATTAACATGTACATTGAAGCGTAGGTTTCCCTTAGCTGGACATCATTCCCAGCCGTAAGCAAATGAAAATAAACCCTCCCACGAATTGCTGGAATTAAAATAAATCAACAATAAGCTAAAGTAGAAGAGAAGTGAGTTAAGATCACCTACCTTGCGGTCGGTCTTGATGTTTGTCCTTCGTCTTCACTTGTTTTCTAACCAAGCAATCCTAAGCAAGAATAACCGTGGATTCAAGCTTAGCAAAGCTAGAATAAGAAATAGCTTGCTTGCTGGAATTTGGAGTGGTAAAGAGGGCTTCTCACCACGAAAATCCTAAGTAAGGGTTCACTTAAGCACCCTAACTTAGCAAAATCAATGGGGAGAATAGAAGAAAGTGAAGAAGAGAATGGGAGAAAAAGGGGAAGGGGGCTTGGACGAACCTCTTCTCTCTTCCTTGGCTTCTCCTCCTAGCTCCTTGGCTGCAGCAATTTGATAGAATGCTCCAAAATTTCGTCCTCCCCCTTGGTGGCCAAGGGGAGGTTTATATAGAGGAGGAGGTGGGTTCAACCACCTTCTTAACTCACCTTGGGAACTTGCTTAAGACCTTGGGGACTTGTAAAATGAGTTAAATAGACTTTAAAGGCTCTAATTGACCATTTCTCAGCCATTTCCACGAGCTAGGTGGGCTGGGCTAGGTTTGGTCAACTTGGGTTCAGACCTAGGTGACCATTTTGACCAAAATTTTGGACGAAAATGCCCTTGCACAGGGTTTTGCCCTTATTTTACTATTTATATTTTTTTGTTTGAAATCGAGCTTATAAGGTTAAAACCTAGTTACTAAGCTCCAAATGCCATTGAATTATGATAATTAAATTTAAATTTTAAAAATTTATCAAATTTGGTTCGAAAAGGGTATTTTCGTCCAAAACTTGATTGAAAATGGATTTCAACTGAATCAAACTTTCACTTGAGAAATTCAATTTAAATTTGGTATTTGATTCATGCATTTGACAAATTCAAATGTTTATTTGCCTTTCATAAACCATTTTAGGCTTTTTAATCTTAAGTTGACCGCAGAAGGGCAAAATTGTCCAAATTGATCAATTTCGACCAATTGACCAAAGTCAAAGCTCATTTGCAAGTAGTTTGACTTTATTTGAGGTAATTTGATAAATTTGGGTCAAGAAAGCTCTTAATTGAGCTAAATTGTACTTTGACTGAGTTTAGTCAAAGTGGGTTTGGTTCGGTCAAAGTCTATTTTCGTCCATTAATTGGATCATGAGACAGACTTACGTTTTGACTGTTGAGCCCATGTGACCGAACCTAGCTGGAATTGGCACCACATTTGAGTACCCGGGTCAAACCTACTTGGATTAAGTAGGTTAGGTGAGTTTGACCAGTCTAGTAATTGCTTCCTTGAAAATGATTTTTTTCTTTAAGGAGGACCTGGTTAAAGAAGAGAGAGAGACATAAATCTCTCTCTTTTCCTAGGTTTCTCCTTTATTTCTTCTTGAAAATGACTTTTCTTCAATTAATTTGAGAGAAAATATTTATTTATTATTTTTTTGACATGGAGGGGGCATGGCCCCTGGGGGGCTCTTGACCACACGGGCTAGGTGGGGCCCACACGTGGGTCCCACGTAGCATTTTAGACTGAATTAGATCCAATTCTTGGATCTAAGTCAAAATTTTGCATTTTGCAATTGGATTTGGATTTCAAATGACATTTGCAATTGAATTTGGACTCGTAATCCTGCATTGGGATTCGTGTATCGGGTTAAATTCACGATTTGAATCTAATTGTTCTTTAGATTCGAAATTGGCTTTGAAATTGCAAATTTTCACAATTCTTTTGTGAAATTTTCACATTGCTTCAATTTTGATGTGGAAAAATTTGGGTGGT